>NC_061111.1:185110833-185143835 GCF_002878395.1 Capsicum annuum
TGTTGTATTTGTAGTTGTCTATAACGAGTATCTAAGTGAGGGATTAGTCATTCCATCTTTGGGTATTAATGCTCAATACCATCGTCTGAGATATGCTAATCTTTTGTGAAAGTATGGATCTGAAAAAGCAGAAAATAGATACTTTAGTGATAATAACGATCCACCAAGGCCAAGGAGCAGGTTCTCAACAAAAGAAAAAGACCATACTTTGCATATTTAGTAGTTATTTATTTGTTGGCTAGTTGGCTATTAAATCATTGATGATGTTAGTAAATATTTCGAATGATGTCTTTTGGAATGTTTACATAAATTTTGAATCAATTACCATTTTTTTATCAAGACTTTTTGACTCTTAACTGAATAACAATATTGAGCTGAAGGTAATAATACATAATATACATACTATTCATGAAATATTTTACAATAGATACAAAACAACAAGATTGTATCTATTGTGAATTTAGCAGGAATGGAATTGCGAAATATGTAAGCAATTTATCAATGCATGTTAGGATAAATCTCTTATATCATTTAGTTCATTTGAAATAATCATTAAATACACATATTCATAAGAAATTTCATAATATTTCTAATGTGAACTATTTAAATTTTTCATGAGATCATTCTTTAAATTTGCATTTCTTTCAACCCTTTACTGTAGCAGAACTATTATTTTATAATTTAATAACTATACCAGTCACATATGTTAAATTCTTATGGTATATATGGTTAGTGTGGATTTATTAACAATAAGTTCTATACACAATTTAATATGATACGAGTCATAGCAAAATAAAACAGGTAAACATATGTAACTATTTAACAAATGAACGAAAACAATGATTTATTTCACTAAATGTTATTCATAAATTCTGAAAAAACAGCAATAACATCATAAAAATAAGTTTCAAACATCTAAAAGAAACCATCAAATTGGTACACATTATTCAAGAATAGTCATTAGTCTACTACATTATTGCTTCACCTTTGAAAAAAAATTACAAGTGCCCCTATTATGACCATAACCACATCTCCCACAGCAGTTTCTACTCGAAGTCACAGTTTCACTTGCTTTCTTGTGCCTTGATTTCTTTGGCCTTCCAGGTGGACGTTTGTATTTTGGTGGTAACACAATTTTGTTCATAACTTCTTATGGCACAATCCTATCCTTCTTATCTTCCATTAGAAACATCAATTCTTCATTTGTCTTCCTTAATGTTTCAGGATAGTAATACTCAAAGCAATAAGATTTTATATCAACTACATACTTATTTTTTAGAACTACAATTGTGTGTTGACATGTCTCGTCCAATTGGAATCTCCCACAACTGCAAGTCCTCCTATCAAGACATACTATGTACTTCCTACCGTCATCGTAAATAGAATACACATATGATGATGACGCTCTAACCTACAATATCAATCATAATTTTTTAATAGATACATACATAAAGATGTTCTTTATAATCTTTTTGTATCTATTTAAAAAACTTAATTGATGATCTTACTGTAAAATGTTTCTAAACAGATTCTTCAATTAAAAATAGTCCTGTAATATCAAATAAATAATAAATAAGAAAAAATAAAAATAAACATCTAAACTAACCTTCAGCCGTGAAGATTTTGAAGTATTTACTAGAAGAATTCCTTGGAATCTACTACCCAGTGATGTGTTTGCATAAGATACTCTTTCTCTATTCTTGCAATTCCACTTTCCGAATAATTTTCTAGCCTTTTAAAGAAATTATGCTATCGAAAAATCGCGTGCTAGCTTAAGTTTACCTTTTATAAACTTCGTTATATTTGACGTCAGCATTCTACCTCGGTTAACAGGTACATACACATGTTCCCACTTTTCAAATCCAACATTCTCAAGATTCGTCATTACCCTATGATCAATCTTGCTAACTTGATTCCAAAAAAAAATCAAAATTATCTTTTTGATATGCCTTATCCATAGCATAGTAAATATCTCTAAGTCTATTTTTACTCTTCCTAAAGTTTGTGCATACATTCTTCCACAAGTGTCAAATGCATGCAAGGTGCGGCGAACTCAGATATACAACACTAACAGCCTTTATTAAGCTTTCATGATGGTCAGATACCACGCACATACTATCGCACTCTCCAAAAGAAATTATGAAATTCCAGAAAAACTAGTCCACAAATTTTCATTTTCACTATCACCAACTCTATATGCAAGCGGCAGAATACGTCCTACAATTAAGATAACAAAAATTTATTATTGAAGATACAAGTAAATTATTTATTAAATAAAAAAACAATAAATACAAACTATGATCTGAATAACCAAAAACAAAGTATACATAACAACTTATATAACATATACGTGCCATCAAGAGTGCTTGTAGAAACAAATGTCACTTTATATGCTCCACTCAAATGCGCACCATCAACCACAATTACAGGCCTACAAAACTTGAATCCACTTTTTAAAAGTTGTACTACAAAGAACAGTTACATGAATTTGTTATCCTCAGACTTATGCATTCTAATATGTGACCTTGGATAAATAGACTTTAGCATGTAGACGTATCGAACCATTTGTCGATAACCATCAGCAGATTTCCCTCTTAACATCTCAATAGCCCATTCTTTAGCCCTCGAAGCCTTCTGATAATTAATGTATACACTAAAATAATTTTTAATATATTCTCATTTGGGATGTGTATTCTCTTATAATTGACAAGTTTAGGAGAAACAAAACTACTAACAAACCCAACTGTAGCTTGAAGTTGCGTAAAAACTCGATCTTTCAATGGGCATGTGTGACATCTTGAAAAAATCTAACTTTAAATAGTTCAGTAACCTACTGACATGATGCTTTAAATATCCAAATACAATCCTCCTAATGACATCTTAGGACATAGATGCAACCATGCAAACAAAACTTCAGCATATTTTACAAAAAGAATATTTTTCTTCACATACTAGAAAAAAATTATAGATAGATACACTGTACAATCTTGTTCAACACGTATCTTTAATAATACTATTATACATCTATCGTATATTGATATAGATAAAACTAAAACATAATAAGATACATAATATACAGAAATAAAATACATTAGATACAAGAAGAGGAAAAATTTATCATGAACATTAAAAAATGTATCTCGACCTTATTAACATAAATACGGTAATTTTGGTAAAATTGTGTAAACAATAATCATTGTGTGACTAATAATAAATTAGTAAATATTAGATACATAATTAATTAAAGTAGAGATAATTAACAACAACTGTATGTCAAAGAAGATACATATCTTTTCTTGTCCGATCTTTTTGCATAGAAATTGAAAGAATGCTTAATTGCATACCTTGCCATAACTGAAATTAGAGTACACTTCTCCTTTTAGATTTTTCCAACCTTAACTTTACTATGTTTGCAATCATTAATGATCTTGTTGCCCTTCATATCAAACAACGGCAAAGGAGCAGAACAATTATATTTATAACTAATTAATTCCACAACTTCCTCACATGGATTTTCAAAACACATTACTGCACCAACTTTCCCATCAAACAATATTTCACTAGCAGACTTATCTAATATAGTGATGATAAGTGGATAAATTGTACTTTATATTGTTAATCCAAACACCAGAATGACATAACAATACTGAAATATTCATTGCAAATACTCAAAAAAATTCATAAATAAAAAAAGAGGTCATATGAATTTATTTTTGATGCAACATATAAACTTTTTTCAATTTGGAAATTGATTATGGAAAGATTCTTGTTTTAAACGGTGGAATAACAAACTAATTACCATATTTCATTCGATATTGTTTAGTTTTTACCATAATTAGTTAGGTTAATTGCTATATTAATGCTAGTTTAGCCGTAACATCCCTTAAAACATGCTAATTAATTTATTTAATACATGTATCTATAGAATGTATCTAACTTAGGTTATATGTATCTTCAAAGGCTAAATGTTGGGATTTAATAAAATTTTGAAAATAGTTGGGATTTTTAGTAAATACTAGTAAATATGTCACTATATATCTAATTTTTACTAATTGTTAAGTTACCTCATGATTATTCACACTATAATTAGAGGCCTTGATTAAGCTAGTAGTAGCTACCTTTCTTGGCTATGATCTTCGAGATGTTAGGTTGGCTCCCCTAGGTTATTACTTTTGAGCTTAGTTCATTTGGACTTGTATTAATACAATATATCCTTTTTGCACTCTTCGTTTGTAAATTGTCTAGTGATAAAGTGTAATGCCCTAGATTTTTTGCTCTTTAAAATTCTTAAGCTTTGGGCTAACTGCCTTGATTACAACTCACCCTACAATTCATAGGGTGTCTTGATGGGTCATGTGACCCTAGTCGTATGGTGTCCAGTAGATGGGTTTTAAGTTACTTCCCTGGGTACAACTTGGGGGTACGAGTTGTAAGGTATGGTTACATGTCCTAGGGATCTAAATCATAATAAGATCAAAAAGTTAGTGGCTAAGTTCTACTCTGAGTGTCTAACTATGAGTCGTAAAGATATGTTACAGGTCATTAGGTAAAATTATAGGATGCCCAGTGTCTAACCCATTTGGGTTCTGTGCTGGCTACAAGTGTACCCTACGAGGTATAGGGTCTTATTACGAGTGGGTTGGTCGAGTCGTAAGGTCAATAGTGTATAGGGGTCCTAGTCACTATCTTGGTTACGACTCAAGGTGATGAGTCATAAAGAGTGGTTATGAGTCAATTGTTGACTCATAATCAAAGGTGACCCATTTCCAGCTTTTAAGTTTAGGGAATTCTGGATATTTCCCCTCCTACCTAAATTAAAACACATGTCTTATAAACCTTTTAGAGTTTTATTAAAACTCAAATGCACATTAGAGTAACTTCACAAGCACTACAAATGGTTATCTCTATTCCCTCAATCATGTCAAGGTAGGGTTTCATAAATTTAATGAATTAGGGCTTTTAAGGGTGATTTCTCTCTATACTTCTTGGTGTGCAAGGTATGTTACTCTTACATCATTGTCAATTTAATAATAGTATATGATTTGAAATATAATTCATGGGATATTGTTGTTGGGTTTTGAACTATGGGTTGAGGGTTTTTAATCTAAATTGTTTGAATGATTCTTCCATGTTATCTATGAAACTATTATATTTAAATTTATGATTGGTAAATGCATTGGGGTGCATGGGAATGGTGCATCAAAATAGGGGTACAATGGAATCCCCAAAGTGCTTGTTTTGGCATAGAAATTAGTAGTAAACTCAACCCATTTTCATAATTGATTTTGTTTATACATTATCATATGTCGACTTATTTCTCGAAACTAATGCATGGTATAAAAAGTTAAATGGTTAATGATGGTTTTGAAAACCTTGTGGGGTACAAGGGAATCCCCTTAGCAATTTTAATAATAGAGTTTTTTGGGCACATAGCAATGCCCTAGGACCTTGCTTAGTGACATTGCTTGCAAGCTATAGTAGATATGATGATACTAATTAATAATGCCTTAATAATTGACTCCTAGAATTGGTGGTTTGGTTATGTGTTAAATATTTTAATTGGGCATAATGGGGGTTGTCATAGCTAGCCGTGAAGGTGTGAGTCTGAAACATTGACACTGGAAAATCATGTTTGTTGACATGAGGATTAGTCTTGATGACCATGTACTTGTGGGGTAAAATGGAATCCCCCAAGTATGTATACGTACAAATGCATCATATAGGGTGAAGTGCACAAAGAAATCTGATAAATGCGGCTAACAAGCACTGGGGCCCATCCAAAGGGTAACACTTGACCCATTTAGCCTATGGATGTATTATGGAAATAAAACTTCATAACCCAGGTTAAGGTTTTAAAGTGCATTTTAAACTTGTACCTTGTCCCAGCATGGTACATTTATATGTATGTATGTATGTATTTGCATATTGTTATGTGCATTGGTTTTCCTGGATTTGTATTGATTGCATTACTTTATCTTTATCCCTAAGTTACATGCTAGTGTTCACCCTGCTAACCATCTTCAAATGTTGTATCCCCATATAATGCAAAAACCAGACATACTTATATTTCTCTTACTTATTTATTAGGTGATTCGAGGACATCTTTTGAGTTAGACTTAAGTGTTGAGCTTTTATACTTCAAAAGATCCTATTTCATGCTATGGATCTTTTATATCCTTATTATTCCTTTTGTTCTTGGTTTTGGCTATGGCCGAGGGCATGTCCCGATTGGATATTCGTTGGTCTTTATAAGAGGCTTTGTTGGACTACTGTGCACATAGGCGGTGTCGGTAGTTGGTTTTGGTTATAGACTTATCATAATGTATTTAAATTGATATTCTCTTATCTTATTATATGTTTAGAATTCATCCAACATGGGGTGTAAGGTGGTTAATAGTTTGGGGTATAGGCGGTGGTCCCTGAGCCTTGTTGGACTTGAGATACCCATCATAGATAGGCCCTGGTTTGGGTCATAATAAGATATTATCAAAGCGCTAGGTTTATGATCAGTTGATTTTCCATAAATCTATGTCGAGTTAAGTCTCTTTTACAGGTGTAGAGTGGGCCACACATATAAGGGAGACGCTTCGAGACATTTATGAATGTCTCCTTTTCTTGTTGTTCTATTTTCAGGCTATAGATTCTAGGGTCTTAACTTTCCTCTAAATCTTCATTTGTTCACCTTTCTGATTATACTATCTCAATGATCTGAAGCTTATGGAAACTCATTTATCCCAATCGTTAATGACATGGATAGAACTCATCCAACTTATAGGGTACAGACTCGATCAAGGGTCGCTGCTTCTGATTTCCCCCAAGGAGTTCCACTGGTCTTCACTGACCCTACTCTAAAAGGTGAGACTCATGCTCAGTCACCTTAATAAGATGTTACCAATTTTTATTTTTGACATTCTACTCATCTGTTGACCCAAATAGTTTCCTCATTATCACGCCAGTATGGTCCTATTAGCATGAGAAAGGATAAGAAAAAGGCGAGAAATAGGCAGAGTAACAAGTCCCAGTATTCAGACTGGGGAAGGGGTCAGATAAATAGTAGTACAGATGGTGGACATTGGTTTGGGCAAGGGAATTTGAGAAGTTCTCATGTCGTTGTCAGTGTCCCTTATTTTCAGTCTTTTGGTGAATATCATTTTTGGGCTGGTGGAGCTCGGTCAGCCCCACCCGATCCTCCTTGTTGGTTTCATGGTTGATTGCACCACTGTTATTGCTATAAAAGGAGGAATCAATGTTTTAGTTATGATCAGATAGGTCACATACAGTAAGAGTGCCCTACAAGGATTTCCACTTGGCAAATAGTATACTGGTTGCCACTTCTCTAGCTTCTGCACTGAGGGGTGCTTCATCTAACTCTGGCACTAGTCGGGATCATCTTTATTATCTCACCATCATTCAAGAGTCTAAGTCATCTCCAGATATCTTTAATAGAATGTTGAAACTTTTTTCCCGTGATGTGTACTGTTTACTTAATTTGGGGTCCACTATTTTTTATGTGGCCACATTTGTAACTGTGTATTTTGGTTTTGGTCTCAATTGTATTTTGGATCCATTTTCTACTCCTGTCTTAATAGGTGAGTCTATGGTGGATAGAAGAGTCTATAAGGGTGATGTGTGAGCAGATGATAACATATTTGAGGCCTTTAATTGAGAATAAATGCAAAGTCTTGAGCAAATTGTGTCGTTTCTTATTGTTTCTTTTTTATATTGCAGTAAAATTTAAGATGCAAGAGAATCAACAATAATAGAAGTAAAATAGTTGATTTCTGAGCAAGTAGAGAGGGAAGTATAGCAGATGATTTGTCTGATATGCCACCAGCCTTGTGATGTCAGCCTTAGACAAACAATGGGATTCAGTTGGAAAAAGTGATGACGACCTGTGATAAGCTGTCAGATATATGATAAGTGGTCAGGCTCGTTGTTAGTCTTAGGCAGGGAATGGGACTTGAAGTAAAGAAGCGACAAAAATTCTAATAAATCATGAACTTTGTGATAAGTTATAAGAATCATCGTCAACTGTAAACAGTGTGAGGTAGTGGGAGCAAAAGTGTGACAATATTCCCTAATAAGTTGTCTGGTGTCTGATAAGCCATTAAGAATTTGGTCATCCTAAGGCCGAAATAATGAAAGTGGAAGAGGACTTAACAACAATTCTGATAATTCGTCAGAGTGTCATCGTCAGCCTAAGGCAGAAATCATCAAACTTAGAGAAGAAGCTAACAACATTTCTGATAATTCATCAGACTCCTAATGAGGCATCACATTTCTTCGTCACCTGTGCGAGAAAAGATCTGTAATCTTTAATTTGTTTCCATAATTAGGCTAAAATATTTAAGGAATAATTTAGGATTTTTCTGAGCATCTGGTACTTCACGTTTTCATCAAGTTTTCTCTCTAGTTTTCTAACTTTAATAAAACAATTATTTTTGGAGAGATTATTACCATTGATTTGGGATTTTCTACTGTGATCAAATCTGAGAAATACTTGTTGTTATTCATCTTGCTATAAGTTCATCTATCAAATTATGAATTCAACTTGTTTTCTTGCTTATTATATTATGAGTAGCTAAATTCCCTTAACCTGAGTTGTGGGATCTATGGGTTTGAGTTTGTAACATAACTAAGTGTTCAAGATTCTAACGGTGGTAGAAACTTCTTGTCAATTCTATTATTTTATATTCTGACTGTTGTTTACAAATAATAGGCCTTGCTTACCAGTGATTTGCTTGAGATAAGAAATCAACCCTAGTAAGAAGCGAATTATCAACAGGGACTTAGAAGCATCAAACTTCCATTTAATAATAATTGTTGTAACAAGATTAATTAACTTGAGATAACATCCTATTATGAAATATAAATTCCCTAAGTTCGAAAGAATTAGGTGGTTAAATGTCTAAATAGGTTGACAAACATTTAGACATAACTTCGACAAGGATAGTCTGTTGTTCCTACCTACCGCAAGAATCTTGAACCGTTACTAGCGTCTGTCAAATCCCAACACCCATAATCAACATAACTCTGGTTCTCCATATAATATTGTTTACAAACACTAAAACTGAAGGCAGACATAATTATTGATAATTTCCAAAAACCCCCATTTACAGGAACTTGCTAACTATCAGTTGATTGAGTCACAAACAAATTAAATCGACATTATATTCCCTGTTGCATTTGACCCCAACCTAGTTTGGTTATATATTTTGACAACAATTGCTTACTTTATCGTAAGAGAGGTGTAGTTTGAGAATTATCAAAAATGGCATTGTTGCTCGGGAATACAGTTGTAAATTGAAGTTTGTGTTCGCTAATTGACGGTTAATCAAGTTTCCTAGTTTTACGTTTATTTGTTGTTTTTGTTTGCTGCAGGACTTTTGTGGTGTATGCCAAGAACCAAAAGTTCTAGAGAACCATTATTACCATTTAATCCTGAACCTCAACTAACCGGCAGAATGGTAGACCAGCAGAAGGCTAACAGGTTAGCAGCCTTAGCTAGAGCTTAGGTGAATATGCAGAATGACGGTCAACAAGTACGGCATCCAAATCCTGAGGATGAAGACTTAGGAGACGAGGAGTTGCTAAACCCTGGTAACCCAAGGCGTGCAAAGCAAATAGTTGCACCAGTACTGCGTAATGCTAACAGGAACTGTCCATTCCGAGAAAGGCAAGATCACCAGCCGGTCCAATATAACCTCAATGATGATGATGATAGAATAGATAGAGCAAGTGAAATCGGTGCAATTATTCCTCCACCATTAGCACCTAGAGTAAAATTCAATATTACGAGTTCTATGATTCAACTCTTTCATCTGAAGGGATTGTTTTGTGGCCTTCCTAGGGATAATCCAAACTTGCATCTAGTGAACTTTTTCACCATTTGTAAATATTTTAATAACCCAGGAGTGGGTTAGAATGCTAACTTTTTTAGATTGTTTCCATTTTCTTTGTCTGGGGAGGCAACATTATGGCTTATTATGCTGACACCTGATTCTATAACTAACTGGACGCAGTTGAAAGGAGCTTCCCTAGAAAGGTTCTTTCCACCTTCCAGGATGGTATAGTTGAGGGACGATATCAGTAACTTTAGACAACTCCCAGCTAAAGCCTTACATGAAACCTAGGAGAGATTCAAAAAAAAGCTGATACAGTGTCCGAACCACAACATGACGGACATACACTTGATGGAGACTTTGTACAGGGCTTTCACTCTGTGACAAAAATGATTGTAGATAATGCTGCTAGCGGTTTGTTTGTTGATCTTACATTCCCAGAGGCTTCAGAAATGCTAGAGAGAATGACCAAATAGAGTCAGGTATGTCATACCAGAGACTCTGTGGTAGTAAGCCCCATTATTTCTGTTGGTATGACTATGGAACAATGAAGAAGAAATGAGGAGTATGATCAAGACATGGATCACCTAAAAATTTAGATGGACTTGCTAACCAAGTATTTACTATTAGGTAAAACTGAGAAAGTAAAGGTTGTGGGATTTCAGGGCAAAGTAGAGTCCGACTCAGAATAAGAGACGAACTATGTAAATAATCAAGGGCGTTTCTGAGGCAATAGCCAAGGAAATCAAGGTCGGGCTTATTATGACAATGCTGGATGTATCAACTAGAAGCAAGGAAATTGGAGGAGCAATAATAATAGGAGCAGGTTATATGTCCCTCCTGGAAATCGTGAGACTGCTATAACAAGTTCTGAAAAGATGTCCATGAAGGACATGATGGCTAAATTGTTAAAGGTATTGGAGGCTACCAACTCTGTGGTGACTACCATGAAGACCGATCTATCCTCTATGAGTCAGTTGGTAAACTTGTGCTCTACTTTGATTAAATAGCTTGAACAGCAAATGAGCCAACTCTTCGCAGCACTGAACCAGAGAAAGAGTGGAATATTTCCTAGTGATATAGTTCAAAATCTACGGAATGATGGCTCATGTATGGAGATTACCACTAGAAGTGGTAAGATATTACCTGGCCCTTCTGTGGGTAAAGGTGGAATTAAAGATATGATTGAAGTAGATGATAAATCCAAAGAAGAATGTCCAGTGGAGTCTGAGAAGCTGGATGGTTCTGATGATGCTTTGGAACAAAGAAGAGAGAATGCGAAGGAGGTAATGGTTACTACTATTCTAAAACCACCACCTCCCTTTCGTCAATGGTTGAATAAGAAAATGGATGATGGAAACTTTAGCAAGTTCATGGCAATGTTAAAGTAACCAATAGTGAACGTGCCTTTGGTAGAGGCACTTGAACAAATCCCAGGATATTCTAAATGTATAAATAATCTGGTGATGAAGAAAAGGGCAGTAAGCTATGAGCTGGTGGATAATCTCCACCATTGTAGTGTCATTTCTACACGATCCTTAGTGCAGAAGAAGGCCGACGCTGGAGCATTTACTATTCCATGTACAATCGGGTCTCTCAATTTCGCTAAGGCCTATGTGATATGGGGGCGAGCATAAATCTGATGCCGCTAGCCATGTATTAAAAGCTGGGTTTGGGGGATCCTACCACGACAAACATATGGCTGGTGATGGTGGATAGGTCTATAAAGCGGCTAGTAGGAACATTACATGATGTATTGGTAAATATGGCCGACTTTATACTTCCTACTGATTTTATAGTCCTAGACTATGAGATGGACTTTGAAGTGCCCATCATTTTGGGTAGACCATTCCTTGTGACTGGGAGAGTGGTAGTGGACATAGAGTTGCATGAGCTGAAGTTTAGCTTCAATAACAAAGAAGCAAGATTCGAAATGCACTCATTCATGAAACAGCAAAAAGGAAATGAGTGTCTTCTCAATCGTGGATGTGTTTATGAAGATGGGAAAAAGGTAGCAGCATGGTATCTTGACAAAGTCTGAGTAGTCAAGATAACCTAGTCGTGCCGCGACATTAAATCAGGCGCTATTGGAAGGCAACCCAAAATTTTTGTGTTTAAATGCAAGTTGCTTTGATTTATTTATGTAGAAAGCATAATGAACTGAAGAGGTATTCAGGGGTCTAGGTAAAAATTGATGTAGTCAGCCAAGTGACCCTGATGACAGATATGACGAGCTATCACAATTGTGATAAGCCGTCAGATATGTCATCAAAAAATCCAAAAGAAGGCAACACTCTGGCTAAGGTTGATGACATCTGCGATGACTTATCAGACACCTAATAAACTGTCAGGTAATTTTTGGGCCCAAATACTAAAAATTCGAACCAACCCATAGTCAAACCCTTTTACCTTCCCGCGTATCTTTTTTATATTATTTAAATTTTATTTTTTCCATATTTAATTTATTTACTTACTCTTTTCAAAATTATTTTCTAAGTAAAACAAGAAAAATATCCTTCCTTATGAATGTGGGTTTGAAGTCAAGATCAAAAACTCTTCTTTCATTTTCTACTTCCTCTCACTCACGTAACTAAGTTGATGTTGCTTATCGGGTATGCTCATAACTTAACTCTCCTCTTCATTAGGTAATTAATGCAACTGGTGTAAATCTTAGTCTCAAAGAGATTAAGGCAAGCTTAACTTACCATTGTTTTAAAAATAGAATCTAGGGTTTACCGTGCTGCATTGTACATAAAAACCTAGGGCGTAGCTCAAGAACACAACTCCATATAATTCTAAGAAGAAAGTGGATTGATAATAAAGATTAAAACTGAGCTCAAAATTGTATTCTGAGCTGACGACGTGTTTGATAAGTTATCACAAATATGATGGAATATCAGAATATGTTATCACAAGTTGAGAAAAATAGGTATGTTTTGTTTAAGGCTGACGACACGCATGGTAAGGTATCACATTTGTGATAACTTGTCAGACCATGTTGTTAGAACTTTGATCTGATACAATTACGAACCTATTTTGAGGGATGTGGAATTATAATGACTGAACTTCTTGAGTTGTAAGATCATGAGTTCTAAATGGGTGCTTTCTTTTGCAATAGGTCATATAATGACACCCAAAGAAAAGAACCAAAAATCTACAAAGAAAGTGACAAAAGGTAGTATACCCCAGAGACTTTTCGAGGAGGAATCCAATTATGAAAAGGAGAAGCCACTTCTTAGGAATTAAATGAAAAAGAAAATCCCAAAAAAGCCTTATCCGCCTCTACCAGTTGAAGTGGAGGAGAGTGAAGAAAGTGATACTGAAGCAACAACAACACCTGATAATACAGCTTCTGAGTAGCCTGAGTCTGTGCATTCTAAGTTTGGGGAGCCTGAGTCAGAGCCTGTTGATTATGAGCAACCTAAATTTGAGGGACCATCATCTGTGTCCCCTTTTACTGAGCAATAGGATGATGAAGAATCTCCAATTTGGGGAACTCTTGTTAAATACAAGAACCTCGGGGTCCAAGATAGTGTTAGGTGGAAAATTCCTAAGGCACATAAAATCTTTTATGTTAGGCTTTTCAGAACTAAACGAAGGATCATTAAAAGGCCAATCTTTGAAAAAAACAAGATCATCACTACCGGGTTGAGCAGATATCCTAAAGTGGAGCAAAAACTTTGAGACTAGGACTTGGGATAGACCACGAAAAGAGAAAGCTCATTTTGGACTACACTAGTCTGGGAGTTTTATGTAAACTATTATCCTCAATTGGAAAACATTTACAGAGAAGGGGAGATATCCATAGATCAACCCTTGTTAGATAGAGTTCCAGTACAAGGTGTGATGAGGGATCTCTCTGAAACAATAATCAATAGATTTCTTCATGGCCCCGAATTCACTCCTCAGGTCACTTTGCCTATATTCTATGCTTGGTTGAAGCATCGTGCAAATCAATGGTCTTGGTTAGCCATCCTCATGCCTGAAGGAAAACCTGAATGGCTGACCAACCGGAATAAAATAATTTTTAAGGCCTCTTTGACTCAAGAGGAAAGAATCTGGTGGGGTGTAGTGCGCACCCATTTGATGCCTACTGAGGGAGATAACATCCTTGAAGATGATAGAGCAATACTGGTCATAAGTATTGTGGCTAAACTCAAATTAAACTTCAGAGAGATCATTGCTGAGGAGACAAAAATTCATTTCTCAAGGCCCGAGGTAGCCCATGTACCTGAGGTTCCAGAGATAGATAATGAACTTCCTACCAAGAAGACCCATAACACCATCTGCTATGATAAAAATCAGTCGAGATCGACACTTGATAGAGGAGCAGGGGTTACAACAGATCCACCAATTACAAAAACCAACTCAGTATCTAATGTAGAGGTGCAAGATTCTGAAGCTGCACCACCGATATCCTCAGCACTAGCAGATTCAGTTCCTGGAAATAAAATAAATCCTTCAGCTACTGTCTTTACCATAGAATTTGCCTTTAACTCGATGAATTTTAGGAGAGTGGCAAACCAAGCCAAGTGGTACAAGGCTCACCTGCAACTTTTTGCTAAGCAATTTGTCTCTATGGTAGACAAGAGGATTAAGGTCTCACTTGAGTCCTTCCAAACCTTTCTCAGTTGGATTAATGATTTAGAAAACTGTTTAATACACTGTTAAGAGAAATGTCAGGCTCAGAGCCTGCATAATTTAGATTAGCCCTGGACAAGGTAAAGGCAGAAGTTGGTGTATACAGCAGCACCTACTTATGGTGTTAGCAGATCTGGCTTTTAATGAGTTTGAGGGTGAAATCCTATTGCTTGATCTCATAGAGGAACCAATGAAGCAAAAAAAGAATAAGGTCGAGAAGAAAGGTAAGGGTAAGAGAGAAAGGCCTAATAGCGACGAAGAAAGAAAAGTGGAGTCGAGGGAAAGAAAGAAGGCTGAAAAAAAGAAGACGAAAAAGGCGATGAGCTAGTCCCGAGCTGACAATGAGAAATGGAAGGAGGCCCTACGAACGAGATTCGTAGGTGCCTCAACTAGCAGGCCTCCAACAATTGATAGGCCAGATGTGTTAGAATGGAGGAAGTCTTATGATGGAGATAAGGCTACTGAGGATGCAGCAGTAGGGTCAGGGACTCATGATCCCCATGCTTGATCTACTCCAGGTATACCATAACCCTTAGTTTAGTTTTTCTTTTATTTTAAGTTGAGGGTGTAGGGTGAGTTATTGTTGTAACATTTTGTAGTTGAATAGGAGAAATATAAGTACCTGAGGCAGTTAACATGGTTTTGTTATTTTTTGAACAACTCTCAAATAGTCTGATTGTTTAACTGTGTGATTTGCATCTAATTATGACCACTATGCATCTTGTTATGGTATTAGTTTTAGTGACTTGATAATCATTACTAAATAATTGTATGAACTAAATAAGTAGTAACTTGTGATATACTTGTATGCCATGTGCATGTGAGATCTTATTTAGTTCCCTTTGTATGTTGAATCCAGAACTTGCTCAGTTAATCTTACCTAGGTTGAAGAATAGGGGTTAGGAAAGGATCATAGGCCGTTTTGATATTAGCCCACTTTTAGCCTAAATGACCTTCCCTGTAATGTATACTATCCCTTGATCCCTATTTTAAGCTTGAATAGCCTATTTCTTTTTATGATACCTATCACCGTCCTATTTATATCATAATGAACCTATTTTGGCCCTGGTCCTCCTTGGACACTGTGCACCTGGACTTAGGCAAATGGCCAAAGTTGAGGACAGCTATCATAAGGGTGTGTGATGTAAAATAAGTATGGAGAAAGGTAGAATAGAAAAAGAATAAAAAGCTGGGTATGGTGGAAAAGAACAAGAAAATAAAAGTTGCGAAAAAAAAGTAATTGTAGAAAAGACCGCACCCATCCAGAATATGTGTAATCAAGAAAAGAGAAGAATAGAAAAAGGTTATAAGTGAGACCCCAAAAGCTAGTGTAGTGTCAAGGAGGCTTACTCACTTTAAATACCATCGAGTATCATACCAGCCTCTAGCCTATATTACAATCCAAAGAGAAGACCTATAGTGATCTTAGCTAACCTGTCTGAAAATCTTAGTAATGAAACTAAGGGAAATCCTATGGTATTTGGCATACATTGATTGGAACTTCATTCTAAGAGTGAGCGTCTTTTGACTGCCCCCATGGTTACATATGTGATGTCTGATATAAGTGAAGTGGAACTTCTTTGTAGTAAGTGCATACTGGTTGCGTTACTAGTTTCTAACTTGTTTTGATAGTGTAATCTTGGTACATGCATGGTTGTTGTTGTTGAATTGATTCCATAACTTGATTCCTGTGTGTCACATTGTTCTTCTTCAATAATATGCAAAGTTGTTTTTTTTCAAATTGATTGACCTTGGAGATAGTGAAGATGTTTTGAGATAATATGGATGGTTGACTGTTGAATGTACTTTGTATCCTCTTGGTTGTGTTTTAGTTGCTTGAGGACAAGCAATTATTTTAATTTGAGGGTGTTGATGTATGAGCAGATGCTAACATATTTGAGGCTTTTAACAGAGAATAATTGCAAAGTCTTAAGCTACTTTTGCAAGTTTTGATTGTTTTCTCTTTGATATTGCAGTAAAAGTCAAGATGCAAGAGAACCAGCAATAATAAAAGTAAAAAAGTTGACTTTTGAGCAAGTAGAGAGAGAAGTATAGCTGACGACTTGTCTGATAAGTCATCAGCCTTGTGACAAGCTATTAGAGTTTCTATCAGCCTTAGACAGAGAATGAATTCAGTTAGAAGAAGTGACAATGACTTGTGATAAGCCTTCAGATATGTGATAAGCTGTCAGGATCATCGTTACATTTAGGCAAGGGATGGGACTTAAAGTGAAGAAGTGATGATAATTCTAATAAGTTGTCAACTTTGTGATAAGTTATAAGAATCATCATCAGCTGTAGATAGTGTGAGGTAGTAGGAGCAGAAGTGTGACGACATTCCCTGATAAGTCGCCCAGTGTTTGATAAGCCGCTAGGAATGCCGTTATCCCAAGGCAAAAATAATAAAAGTGGAAGAGGACCTGACGACAATTCTGATATGTCATCACACTCCTCATAAGTTGTCAGAGTGTTATCGTCAGCCTAAGGAAGAAATCATCAAACTTGGAGAAGAAGCTGATGACATTTCTGATAAGTCATCTGACTCCTGATGAGGCATCACACTTCGCCATCACCTATGCGAGAAAAGATCTGTAATCTATGATTTGTTTCCATATTTAGGCTGAAGTATTTAAGTCATAATTTAGGGTTTTTCTGAGCATTTGGAACTTCACGTTTTGATCAAGTTTTCTCTCTAGTTTTCTGACTTTAACAAGACAATTATTTTTTGAGAGATTGTTACCATTGTTTTAGGATTTTCTACTTTGATCAAATCTGAGAAATACTTGTTGCTATTCATCTTGCTGTAAGTTCATCAATCAAATTACGAATTCAACTTGTTGTCTTGCTTATTATATTATAAGTAGCAAAATTTTCTTAACCCGAGTTGTGGGATCTATGGGTTTGGGTTTGTAACGTAACTAAGTGATCAAGATTCTAACGGTGGTAGAAACTTCTTGTTAATTCCATTATTTTATATTCTAACTATTGATTGCAAGCAATAGGCCTTGCTTACTAGTGATTTTCTTGAGATAAGAAATAAACCCTAGTAAGAAGCAAATTATCAACACGGACTTGGAAGCATTAAACTTCAATTTGATAATTAATGCTGTTAAAAGATTAATTAACATAAGATAACATCCTGTTACGAAATATAAATTCCCTAAGTTCGAAAGAATTAGGTGGTTAAATGTCTAAATAGGTTGACAAATATTTAGACATAACTTCGATAAGGATATCTATTTTTCCTACCTACCACAAGAATCTTGAACCGTTATTAGCGTCTGTCAAATCCTAACACCCATAGTGAACATAACTCTGGTTCTCCATATAATATTATTTACAAACACTGAAACTGAAGGTAAACATAATTATTGATAATTTCCAAGAACCTCCATTTAAAGTAACTTTCTAAGTATCAGTTGATTGACTCACGAACAACTTAAATCGATACCATATTCCCTATGTAATTCGACCCCAACCTAGTCAGGTTATATATTTTGACAATGAACGCTTACTTTCTATAAGAGAGGTGTAGTTTCATCGTTATTAAGGGGTTTTGTGGTACCTATGGGTGGTAGAGAGACATTGGTAGATTTGTTCGAACAACACATGGTCAATTTTGATGTCGTATTAGAGATAGATTGGTTGTACTCCCGTTATTCTTCTCTAGACTGTCAGACCCAAGAGGTCATTTTAAAATTCCTTAATAAGCCAATTTTAGAAATACTAAGGGAGTTCCCTAGTGCCTAAGTGGAGGTTCATATCATATCCTCAAGCCCCAAAGATGATTTTGGAGGGGTGTTTTACCATTTGGTTCAAGTTAAAGATTCTAACTTAGAATTCCTTTGTTAATTTCTATTCTCATGGTTAATGAATTTCCTGACGTTTTCCATAATAATCTTCGTAGTATCCCTCCCTATGGGGAAATTGATTTTTGTATTGATCTCCTTTCGAACACTAGATGGATCTTTATTCCTCTTTATAGAATGACTCTAATTTAGTTAAAGGATCTTAAGAAACATTTGAAGTATCCTTTTGATAATGGTTTTTCCTCCCTAGCTTTTCTCTATGGGGTTTTTCTATTCTTTTATATGTAAGGGGGATGGTGGGTGAATAAGGAATTTAGGGTGACCTCCTTGTAGGGTGTACCATATATATATATATATATATATATATATATATATATATATATATATATTCTACATAGGTTACTTAATTAGTAGTGCATGATGGTTGATAGACACTAAGTTTGAGTCATAGATATTGATTTTGGTGAGAGG
This sequence comes from Capsicum annuum, assembly GCF_002878395.1. Classification (NCBI taxonomy): domain Eukaryota; kingdom Viridiplantae; phylum Streptophyta; class Magnoliopsida; order Solanales; family Solanaceae; genus Capsicum; species Capsicum annuum. The sequence goes on from NC_061111.1 coordinate 185,129,597, forward strand.
AGTATGTTAGCTCGAGGATAGCAATATGAGATTTATGAGGGTAGATTGGTAGGCTTAGTGGGATGTGCAGAAGAGAAGAGGTTGATGACTTAGAGGATATAGAAGTGGGAAAGTTGTGATATATATGACTGAGGTCCAGGTTGAACTAATGGATTATGGGCTAAGTCATTCGATGATTTAGGGCATGGAGTTTCTAAGACTATGCTGAACCCTACGAAACATCTGGAAAGATGAGGTTTTAAGTATAAGAGAGACAAGTGTCCCTAGTACATGTCGATGGTGATGCCTCTTAGAGCAGAGTATTGTGCTTATAGTTGTAGTAAGATAGAGATTGAGGGCTAATCTTATATTTTCTCCTAGTGGTGGACCTCAAGAGAAAGTCGGGGTGAATTTACTCCTATTCTAGTGATTCTTTACTATTTTAGTTAAGAGGGAACTCTACTAGTGTTGCACGTATTCTAATAGTGCTTATGCCTAAGGTCCACATTCTATGTGCTGCATATGGTAATACTCTAGCCTCTGAACGAAATGTAATAATGGTTCTCAGAAATTTGAGCTTCCAAGTGTTCAAGATCTTTGTCATGACCCTCATGATCTATATTCATGTCTTATGTTATGCCTAGTTCTAAGAATCAATGGTTTCAAGTGGCAATTCTTGCCTTGTTCCCGGAATATGAATCTTGGTTTTACGTTACATTACCCATGATATCAACAATTGTGTTTCTTCTAATGCCTGGTATTAAGGACTCGTGCTATGGTTGTTTATGTCAGAACAATCCTCCTTTTATAACCTAGGTAGTTGCTATGGTGTACCTCATACATATTGTATTGTGTCTCATTTGTGGTCTTGCCTTGAGTAGTATGACAAATAGGAGTTGTAATTACAAAGTAACCTCCCTCCTCATTTTTGATACTTATACTCTAATTCCTTAGTAACCCTTCTTATGTTAGGGTAGAAGTGGCAATAGAAATGTAATGATGTCTTGGATAAGAGGGTAGATTCCTTATTGTAAAATTTTGAGGGTGACTACTCGGGATAAGGTTATAGGTGAAGATATAAGAGTAATATGAACTTGGGTTAGGCAAAATAGCTAAGAAAGGAAGGCGTGGTGAAAACCATTGTGATGGTGATTGAGGGTGATAGTTTTGGTAGGGAGATCCATAAAGTAGGTGTAGTAAAGATAGGCTGGAGAATGATGATTTATAAATGCCCAACCATTGTGTTATGCAGCTATATCCTTGATTAAGACTTGAGGTTTCTTGATTATAGTGATAGAGAGGGTAGTATTATCACAGTAGTGTAAATTATAGGGTCCCATGGCTTTCACTAGAACCTTAAATCCAAGTTAGTCTTTAACATCGGAGGGGATATGTTGTTATACTTAGGCCCTCATAGTTATATGTTTACGGGGGGAGTTGGGAGTTTGAAATAGAAGAGTGTTGTCTTCGTAGTTGAAAGCTTAGTGGAGAGTGTGATCATATTTAAGGGCTATTAGATGCATTGATTGGGGAGGAAAGAGCTCTGTAGGGAGATGGAGGGGACATGGAGTTCGACTACCCATTTTTTTTCCTTGTTCCAGAAAATCGTGTCTAAGGTATGTGTCATTCTTAACATCTTTTTTTCTAACTTTGTTAAAGAAAAGGGACATTTCCTTGGCAGCTTTGTTTTTTTAACTTAGTTAAAGGTAAAAGTAGAGGTATATTGAGTCTCATTGTGCTTGTGTTGCGTTGACCCATCATTCGAGGATGAATGATCCAAGTAGGGAGAATGTAACGCCCCAAATTTTTTTCCCTTAAAAATTCTTGAGGTTTGGGATCACTACCTTGATTATGACTCACCTTACAAGTCATAGGGTGTCTTAATGGGTCATGTCACCCTAGTCGTAAGGTGTCTAGTGGATGGGTTTTGAGTTACTATCCTGGTTATTGGTTATGGGTCCTAGGGACCCAAATCGTAACCAAATCAGAAAATTAGTGTCTAAGTTTTTCTCTGAGTACGAGTGGCTCACTACGAGTCATAAGGATATGTTATGAGTCATTAGGTTAAATCATAGGATGTCCAATGTCTAATCCATTTGGGTTCTGTGTTGGCTACGACTGGACCCTAGGAGTCATAGGGTCTCATTATGAGAGGGTTGGTCGAGTCGTAAGGTCAATAGTGTATCTATCTTAGTTACGACTCGAGGTGATAAGTCGTAAGAAGTGGTTATCAGTGAAGGGTTAACCATAATAAAAGGCGACCCTTTTCCTACTTTTAAGTTAAGGACAGTCTGGATATTTCCTCTCTTACCCAAATTAAAACCCATGTCTGATAACTTCTTTAGGGTTTCATTAGCACTCAAGGACATATCTGAGTGACTTCTTAAGGAATACAAAAAGGTTCTCTATATTCCCTAAAGCAAGCCAAGCTAGGGTTTCATCAAGTTAGTCAATTAGGGCTTTCAAGGGTTATTTCTCTCCGTACTTATTTGTGTTTAAGGCATGTTACTATTCCCTCATTGTCAATTTTGTAAAAGCATGTGATTTGAAGTATTTGTCATGGAATATTGATGTTGGACTTTGAACTATTGGTTGAGGGTTTTTAATTTAAATTATTTAAATGATTCTTCCATGTTATCAATGAAACTATTGTATTTAAATTTATGACTGGTAAATGCATTAGGGTGCATGGGAATGGAGGATGGAAATAGGGGTACAATGGAATCCTCAAAGATCTTTTTTTTGCATGGAAATTGATAATAAACTCAATTCATATGCATAATTGATTATGGTTTATAAATTATCACATGGCTTGGCTTATTTCTTGAAACTAATGCATGGTATAAATGGTTAAATGGTTAAGGATGGTTTTGAAAACCTTGAGTGGTACACGAGATCCCCCAAGTAATTTAGTAATGTTGTCTATGGGGTACATGGGAATCCCCTAGGACCAGGCTTAATGACATTGCTTACATGTTATAGTCGGTATGATGATACCACTTAATAATTCCTTAATAATTGTCTCCTGGAATTTATGGTTTAGTTATGTGTTTAATATTTTAATTGGACAATAATGGGTTTGTGATAGCTAGTTGTGAAGGTGTGATTTGGAAAGGTTGACACTGGAAACTCATGTTTGTATACATGAGGATTGGTCTTGATGACCATGTGCTTGTGGGGTATAAGGGAATACCCCAAGTATGTATACATACATATGAATTATAGAGAGTGAAGGGACAAAGGAATCCTCGATGACCTATTGTATCTCTGATTTGTGTTGCTAACACGTACTAGGGCCCGTTCAAGGTGCAATACTGGAATCGTATAGCCCATGGTTGGATCGTGACGGTAACGCTTCATAACCCAGGTTAAGGTTTTAAGGCACATGATAAACTTATTGCCTATCCTAGCACGGTATATATATGTATGTATGTATTTGCATATGGTTATATGGATTGGTTTGACTTGGTTTTGGATTGAAGGCATTACTTTATCTTTATCCCTGAGTTACATGCTAGTATTTGGAAATACCCTTGATTTTGGCCTTTAAAAATTTCCTCAATTTTGAACCTTCTGATCATCCTACGACTTACACCCTAACTCATATGGTAGGGGTACAGGTCTAGGACCCTAGTCATATGTTGTTCAATGTGATATTTTCCAAGTTCTGATCTTGTGATCTTAGTACGAGAAGATATCATACAAGTCATATATACATGATACAAGCGGTAGGGTCCAAATCATATGTTGTCCAGTATCTTGCCTAGATGTTTCTGCTTAGGGTATCATATGAAAGGTACTAGTCCTATGGTGATAGTACAAGTTAGGTGAGGGAGTCGTATATTGGAAAGAATATGGTGTCCAACTTACTGATCAAGGTACAAGTGGAAGGTACCATTCATATGATATGGGTACGAGTGGATGGGTCCAACCGTACCCTCTTACGAGTCTTCTATAGCTTTTAAGATGAGGTCATATTGGACAATTCTGATGTGTGAGCAAAATCTAACACATTTAATGCTTTTTAGCTCAAAATACTTGTGAATTTTGAAGCAAATCTTTTTGTTTTAATGTGTTTGCTTATGATATTACATTAAAAGGCTGAAGGAATGGAAATAAATGACAATGGAGCAAAGGAGTTGAAAATCTAAGCAAAAGAGAAAAAAACATGGCTGACGACATCCGTGATAAGTCGTCAGCCTTGTGGTAGCCTATCAAAAGCAGCATCAGCCTTAACCAGGGAATTGGAGCTAAGAAGTAGTTCTAACGACATCTGTGATGTGGCATCAAGTGGGTGATAAGGGGTCAAGAATGGTGTCAGCCTTAAGCAGAAAATCAGCGATAGGAGCTGACGTGGCGTCAGAGTCATCGTCATCCTAAGGCAGAGAATTCTCAAAATGGAAGAGGATCTGACGATATCCATGAACCGCCGTCAGACTCCTAATAGGACGTCATTATCGCCGTCAGCCTGAGACAGCAAAAGCCAAACTTAAAGAGAATCTGATGACGTTCGTGATAGGCCGTCAAACTCCTGATAGGCCGTCACGAGTGCAGTTATTTATTCCGAAGAAAATCTAAAATTTAATTTTATTTCCTTATTTAGGGCTAACTATTTAAAGCCTTGTTTTAGGTTTTTCTTATTCATTCGATCATTATCGATTGACATATCCTACAACATACGACTTTTTCTTCTATCTCTCTCAAAGACAAATATTTTTGTGGTTTACCTTGTGATTCAATTGAAAGAACACTTTTGATTTCCTTCATTATTGTAAGTTAATCCTTTAAATCATGAATTCAATTTGTGTGCTTATTTCTTGCATCATGAGTAGCTAAACACTCTTAAACTGGGTTATGGAATCTAGGGTTAGGTCATGATAAGGTGTTGATTAATTACTCAAGGTTTAATAGGTGTTAGGATTTCTTGATAATTTTGATATTCTAACTTATGTCTGTTGGTTGTAAACAATAGGCGTGTACCTACTTTGGTTTGCTTGAGAAAGAAATCATAAAAGTAGGAAGTGAATTATCGACAGGAACTCGGAAAGGCTTCGTTTAATAATCAGTGTTGTAACAAGGTTGATAAACTTGAGGTAAAATCTGGGCAGTGAGTTGCGATTCCCTAAGTCCGAGAGGATTAGGAAATTAGATGCTTGAATAGGTCGAGAGACATTTGAGCATACTATCGATAGAGATATCTTGTCATCCTAACCACCGTGAGAGTCTTGAGTAGATTTTGGCATCTGTCATGTACCGTAAGCCCTAGTGAACATAATTTTTGTTATTTCATAAACTCTTGATTGACAAACACTTAAATTAAAGTGACCAAAAAATTATATGCTAATCTCCAAAACCCCTATTTTATCTTTTTATATCGATTGTTTGAATTTAACTTGTAGCTTTAGTTTCAAACTAGTTTAATCGCCACTCACATTGTTCCTTGTTGGATTCGACCCCAACCTAGTTGGGTTTTTTATTGACAACGATCGCTCACACCCATTCAAGTGTGTAATTTGAGTGTTATCAAAAATTGTACCGTTGCCAGGAAACAATTTGGCGCATTGAGTTGGTTATGAATTTCAGCCTACTATCTTGAATCCAAACTTGTAAATATTTGTTTTTTGTTTTCTTTTATTTCTTGTGTTAGGTAGATGTTTATTTTAGTTTACTTATTACTATGGCATCGTGGAATGAACATGAGCTTGGTGGTTGGAAATCTTATATTGATGATCCAAGTCCATATTGTGATGGACTTCACTTTTGGTAAGATTGTAGATATGTTCTTTAGAGAGAGATGTGTGCACCATCTCTATCCTATTGGGAGTATGATTGTTCTTTATATGGCGGTCAAGATGGATATGGGAGTAATTGCCCAAATTCCACCTCCCCCTATTGCGCTAACCCAAATTCTAGTTCTTCTTATGAGTTTGATAGGTCTTATGGTCAAGAAAAGGAAGAACGAAGCACCGGTAAGAGTGGCATTGAAACTATGTTTCAACAAATGTTGGATCTCCAAAAATAAACATATGATATCTTATGTGATATGCGTCAAGATATGAAGTTGATCATTCATGAGGAGATGGATATAGAGATCAATTATTCAAAGCATTCTTCTATATTATGTTTAGATGATATCTTGTCTATGGAATCATTTAACATAATGGAAGAGTGTGAAGATGAGGAGAAAGAATCCTAACTTGATAATGATCTTGATGTTGATCTTCCATTAAAGATTTCCCAACCAACTGAACCATTCATGAACAAAGATGCCAAAGATGAGGAAATGGTACTAGAATTGAAAGAAGAAATCAAGAACAATCCTTGTGAAGACTCTAGTCCATTTTGGGGTAAAGATACCAATAGAGATGCTACTCTAGAATTGAGAGACAGTCCTCATTCGAACCACTTTTCAGCATTACGCCTGGTGGATGTGAAGAAAGTCGAACCACCCAAGCAAATGATGAATTTTGAAAATGAGGAGAAAAATTCTTACATTTTGGAGTTTATCTTTCCAAAAGGGTATACTACAACCCCAGTCTTGAAGGCCCAGAAGCTTAAAGATCGATATCCATTTAGTGGCTTTTTAAGATCATCATCGTTTCTCAAATAGCCCACACAAAAGTTTGATGTAAAATTAGGCAAGCGGTTCAAGTCTTTGAAGTGGCGTGATAGAACATTCCTTATCATGCCCTCACAGTTTTCCAACAGACCTAAAAAATGTAAAGATCAAAAGATGGGCCGATAATTTAGATCGTCAAAGTGGAGGGATAAAGGATGATTGAATATTGTCATGCCGCGACACTAAATTATGAGCTTCTTAGGAAGCAACCTAAGGTATTTTGTTGTCTGTATTCATATTATTTGATTGACATCAGATCTTCGAACCCATGGTACCACAGGTATGTTTCTAACTCTCTTCTTTTGGTTAGATGCATTGAGGACATTGCATGACTTTAAGTTAAGGGTGTTGGGGCTACTTGTGGGTGTTGATGTCCTCCTGGGGGTTTCTGTTGCCCTGTCTCTTTTCCCCGAAGTCCTGTTCCTAGTAGAGCCAGCATATTTAGGCGTATTGTACTTGTTTTATGATGTGTTGTAGTTGACTAGGAGAAATACAAGTAACTAAGGCATTTAACTTATTTTTGTGATTTTTGAGCATCTCTCCATTGGTCTAATATATTACAATGTGAATTGCATCCATTTGTGACCATGGTGTATCTTTTTGTGGCATTAGTCTGGCAACTGAATAATCTTTGTTAAACAAGTGCATGAACTGGATATGTAGTGATATGCGAGATACTTGTGTGCCTTGTGTGTTTAAGGTCTTACTCAGTTCCCCTACTGTGTTGAATCTAGAACTTACCCTGTTAGTCTTGCCATGGTCATAGGATAGGAGTTAGAAAAGGATCATAGGCCATTTTTATTTTAGCCCACTTTAGCCAAAATGATCTTCCCTATGTGCATAATATCTCTTGATCCCTGTTTTGAATTTAATTAGCCTATTTCTTTCTACGACATCTCACCTTCCTGTTTACATCACAATGAACCTATTTTGGCCTTGGTCATCCTTGGACACTGTGCACCTTGACTTAGGCATACAGCCTAAGTTGAGGGTGGCTATTATAAGGGTGCGTGATACAAAATGAGTATGAAGAGAGGAAGAATAAAAAAAAAGAATAAAAAGTTAGGTGTGTTGAAAAAGGAATAAGAAATGAAAAGTTGTGTAAAAGATGATAAAAAGAAAATGTGATAATTGAAAAGACCGCATCCATCTTGAGCATGTGTGATCAATAAAAGAGAGGAACAAAAGAAGGTTAGGAGTTGAAACCCCAAGAGTTTAGTGTAGTATCAAGGAGGCATAGTCACTCTGAAATATCCATGAATATCATACCAGCCCCTAGCCTACGTTACAAGCTTAAGAAAAGCCCTATAGTGATCCTAACTGACCTGTCTGACGACTTAGGTACTGACTATAAGGTCAAGCCTATGGCATTTGATGTGCAATGTTAGAACTTCATTCTGAGAGTGATTTTTGTGTTTATCCCTATGTTTATGTATGTAAATTCTGACATGAGTGAAAAAGGGATTTCTTTGTTGTGAGGGCATATTAGGTATGTTGTTAATCACTGACTTATCAGATAGTGTGATTTGGGTATGTGCTGGGTTGTTATTGCTAAAATTCTTGCCATATCTTGATCCTCGTAAGTATCATGGGTGTTTTCAATAATAGACACAGTTGCTCTTAGTTTGACTGACCTTGGAGATGGTGCATGTATTCTGAACTGATATGAATAGTTAGCTGCCAACTTGTACTTTGTATACTCTTGGTTATATTCTGGTTTCTTGAGAACAAGGAATTGTTTTAAGTTAAGGATGTTAATGTGTGAGCAAAAGATAACACATTTAATGCATTTTAGCTCAAAATAATTGTGAATTCTGAAGCAACTCTTGTTGTTTTGATGTGTTTACTCATGATATTGCAGTAAAAGGATGAAGGAATGGAAATAAACGATAATGTAGCAAAAGAGTTGAAAATCTGAGAAAAAGAAATGAAAACATGGCTGACGACATCCGTGATAAGTCGTCAGCCTTGTGATAGCCTATCAGAAGCAATGTCATCCTTAACTAGGGAATTGGAGCTGAGAAATAGTTCTGATGATGTCTGTGATGTGGCATCAAGCGGGTGATAAGGCATTAAGAATGGTATCAGCCTTAAGTAGAAAATCAGCGATAGGAGAAGACATCTGACGACGTTGGTGATACGCCATCAGATCCTTGATGCGGCGTCAGAGTCATCGTCAGCCTAAGGCAGAGCATTCTCAAAATGAAAGAGGAGCTGACAACATCCATGATCCACCATCAGACTCCTGATAGGACGTCATTGTCGCCATCATTCTGAGATAACAAAAGCCAAACTTAAAGAGAATCTGACAACGTCTGTGATAGGCCGTCAAACTCCTGATAGGCTGTCACAAGATCCGTCATCTATTCTGAAGAAAATCTAAACTTTAATTTTATTCTTTATTTAGGGTTAACTATTTAAAGCCTTGTTTTAGGTTTTTTTATTCATTTAATCATTATCGATTGACATATCCTACAACATATGACTTTTTCTTCTCTCTCTCTCAAAGAAAATATTTTGGTGGTTTGCTTTGTGATTCAATATAAAGAACACTTTTGATTTTCTTCATTATTGTAAGTTAATTCTTTCAATCACGAATTTAACTTGTGTGCTTATTTCTTGCATCATGAGTAGCTAAACACTCTTAACCTGGATTATGGAATCTAGGGTTAGGTCATGATAAGGTGTTGATTAATTACTCAAGGTTTAATAGGTCTTAGGATTTCTTGGTAATTCTGACATTCTAAATTATGTCTATTGGTTGCAAATAATAGGCGTGCCTACTTTGGTTTGCTTGAGAAAGAAATCATAAACAGTAGGAAGTGAATTATCGATAGGGACTCGAAAAGGCTTCGTTTAATAATCAGCGTTGTAACAAGGTTAATTAACCTGAGGTAAAATCTGGGATTCGACCCCAACCTAATTGGGTTTTATATTGACAACAATCGCTTACACCTATTCAATAGTGTAATTTGAGCGCTATCAAATTCCCTCCCTAATCCCTTAAGACCCCACGTCTTATAACCCTAATTGGTCATTTTTTGCACTCTTTAGAAGATTAAAAACACTCTCTAAACTCCCTCTAACAACCTCTCAAGTATATTGGATAGGGTTTCTTCAAGGTGGTCATCTAGAGGCTTAAGGATCAAAATCTCTCAGTGAATCTTCATAACTAAGGCATTTACTCCTCCCTCATTGTTAGTTAAACTAAAAGAATGTTATAATGAATGGTTTTCATGGCATTATTGGGGGTTTCTGTTGGTTTTGAAATATATGTTGGTGGTTTTGGTTGTTCTTGGTTGGATAATGTTTTCCCCTGCTTTTCTTATGGTTTTCATGTTATAATTATGGTTTGAACATGTGGTTTCATAGGAATGGTCAATTAATTCTTAGTTTTGATTTTGGAAACTATATGCCCTCAACATGTTTGTCAAAATGTCAATGAGAATGATTTTGTCATAGAGTTTGACTTTTATTGAATCCTTGCATTGCATAATATATAAATGGAACTCAAATTGGTTTGGTTAGTTTTAAATAGTTTGAAAAGAACTTGGTGGTCATGCCTTTGTTCTTGAATACCATGTGGGATACACAGAAATCCCCTAAGTGATTTTTATAACAAAGTCTGTGGGGTACATGTGAATCCCCTAAGTGTTGGGTAATGACATTGCTTGTAAGCTATAGTCAGTATGACGGTGCCATATCATAATGCCTTAATACATGACTTCTGGAATTGGTGATTTAATTGGAGCTAAATGTTCTAATTGGAAATAATGGTGGGTTCTGATAGTTAACCATAAAGGTGTGAGTTTGATGGACAGGCGCTGGAAAATCATGTTTGCCAGCATGAGGGTTGGTCTTAGTGGTTATATGCCTATGAGGTACACCATAATCCCCTAAGTTTAAACTTGTATATATGTACCATAGAGGGTGAAGGGTACACAGGAATCCCTGGAACCTATAATATCTCTGGTTCATGCAGCTACAAGCATTGGGGCATGTTCAAGGAGTAACAATGGACCCTAATAGCGCATGGGTGGATTACGATAGTAATGCTACACAACACAGGTTAAAGTTTTTAAATTCATTCTAAACCCGGTTCCCTTTCTCAGCATGGTATATATGTATATTTTTATGTGATTGCATATGGTTATTTACTTTGATTTTGAATCAAGGAATTATTTTATCCTTACTCTTGAGTACATGCTAGAGTTCACCCGCCAACCCATCTTCAGGCGTTGTATCCCCAACGATGCAGGAATCGGCTATACTATCACACCTCTTTCTTAGTGACTTGCTGATTTGGGTACAGCTTGAGCTAAACTGAAGTGGTGAGCTTCAAATCTTCATAAGGCCCATTTCATGTTATGGTTTATCTTATGATTTTATAAGGAAGATAATATGAGATATTTAGGAATATTTAACCTTCGTGTCGTTCTATTTTCAGACTACTGAGTCTATGTTCTTGAACTCTCCCCCAAATCTTCTTCTGTTCACCTTTCAGATCATTTCCTTCCGACGATCTGAAGCTCATGGAAATTCATCGGACCCACTCGAGGACGACATGGATGGATCTCATCAAAATTATGGGGTATAGACCCAATCAAGGGTCGTAGTTTCTAATTTCCCTCGTGGAGTTCCACGGTATCCACTGACCCTTCTCTAAAAGATAACACTTATGCTCTGTCACCTCAAAGAGATGTTACCAATGCTGAGTTTCGATGTTCTATTCATTTGTTGACCCCGATAGTGGCATCTCTATCATACCAGTACAGTCCTATTGCCGTGAGAAGGAATAAGGCAAAGGCGAAAAATAGGCAGAGCAAGAAGTCCAAATATTCTGACCGGGGAAGGGGTCAGATAAATAATGGTAGAGGTTGCAGAAAGTGGTCTAAGAAAGGGAATTTAGGGAGTTCCCATGTAGTTGTCAGTGTCCCTTATCCTCAGTCTTCTAGTGAATATTGCTTTTGGGATAGTGGAGCTCAGTCAGCCCCACCCTATCCTACCTGTCCATTTTGTGGTTGGTTGTACCGCAGTTATTGTTATAAAGGGAGGAATCAATGTTTTAGTTATGGTCAGTTGGATCACATGCAGTGAAAGTGTCCAACAAGGATTGCCACTGGGGAAAATAGGATATGGGTTGCCACTTCTCAAGCTCCTGCACTGAGGGATGCTTTTTCTGGATTCAACACTTGTCACGACCCAAGGCTACCCCCTAATCACGATGCGGTGCTTAAGGCTATAAGTGGCCCCAAGACAACCCATGAGCTAGTACCTGTTGAGAGCACTAAATAAAATGATAATAAAACAACATTTCCATATAATAAACTTATAAAGTACTGTCGACTGAAATACTAAAGTTTATACATAAAATGACATGTCTGAAGTATTTGATAAATACTGAAAACTAGACTATCTGTCTGAAAGCCTCTAAAACATTAGGAGTTGATGGGAGAAATTCCCAAGTAACTCCAGCTAACTGAACATAAAGAAATACTGAAATATGTGAAATAACATGTCACGTCCTTGATGGATGAGGACTCACCACTGCTGCTACAGGGAGCAGCTAAGCTATGTAGGAATAGTTGGGAAACTGTGTGTCTGAACCTATGTTATAAGACAACATAGCACAAGAAAAAAGTATGTAATCAGTATTTTGAAGGTACTGGTACGTGAGGTAAGAACCAACTGGAATACATACGGCAATCAAACATAGAAGTATGGACATGTAAGACTGAGAATGCAAGACCAAGTAAATCATGAACTGAATTTAATCTGTAAGAATGACTGACCGAATAACTAAGCATCTGACTACTTGTTCAAGCAAACCTAAATTGATGTAAACTGAGTACTGACTGAAACTGTGGGAGCCATTATATAACCAACATGCCTCAATCTACGTTAATTGGGGTCCAACTAGTAATTCCAGTTGGAAGGGTATCAGTACCTTGCCACGGGTACTAATAATAGTTGCGTGGATCCACTAAAATAGTGTCTCGAAGGACTAGGGCCTCACCCTCTACTGGAAGGTGCCCCGAAGAGAATGTCAACCTTTAACAGGTGGGAAGACCTCTCAAAACTTATGTTGGCTATGCAGTTCTGGAACTGAAGGACTACCACTAAAGTCATACCTCTACTTGTAGGTGAGTCATCATCCCTAGTTCACTCGATGCTAAATCCTACTTTCGACTAAACTGATATTGTTTCTGACTAAGGTCAACTAAACATCTCAACTGATAGTGCTCAACATCATCAGAACAAACTAAGAATGACAATAAAATCATGAATAGACTGACTCATTACTTAAAATGTCTAAACATGAGTAAACACATAGGTATCGGGTGATCATAACCCACCAGCACTGAATGATACTTTAAATATAATTACACCATCTAAAACACTGGTAGGAAGTCATAATTTAGGGAACCCAAAACATAATGCATTTAAATAACTAATAATCTCATGATTACAACATGGGGATAAGTTAAACTTGGGAGAACATCATGTCTACATGATTTAATACGTGAATTTGACAACTTTACATGGTATTGACTAAACATGAAATGGGAGTTTTGAATTTAAATCAATTCAAATGATAATTCATATAGAAAAGCTAATAGCATAGCTTGAATGTAAAATCTATAAGGAAACATGGGAAATATCATGTAATACCCGTTCTTACTCCTAGCTAAAAATCATCTCATAGATTTTAGTAATTGCTTTGAAATACAAATATATTTTTGTACCTGTGGTATTTTTGAGATTTCTACTTCCTATCACGTAAGAAATTGAGTTAGCTTCCTAAAGATACCAATTTTGTCTAATTCCAACACCAGGCGAGGAAGTTATGGATATTTTACTCAGAACTGACCGAGACGCCCATGTGCGACGTCCAAGTTGACGGACTGCCACTTTCACCGTCGTAGCCAAGGCAGTAGGGCCACGTTTTGGATAAGGATTGACAGACAAGTTGACGGACCATCAAATTTTTTAAGGACCGTCATCAGGCCGTCAACTCTTATCCAGTGAACCCCATTTCTGGTCCATGTATGACGGACCGTCAAGTTCCTGATAGACCATCAGTCGAGTCGTCATATGCCACATTCAATTTACTTCCAGGCCATTTTAACAGGGTTATTTTGGTCACTTACTACTAGCCAATATATACCCAGATGAGTCTGAATTCAGCCCTTTTGCTCATGATTATTTCACAAACAAAAATTAGGGTTTCTCTCTAAATTTAATCTCCAAGAACAAGAGCTAATCTTCTTCAAAAATCAAAGGATTTCAAATCCTTCAAGTTTAAAAACATCAAGAACCTTGAGTCAGGTATGCGTAGTGTTCATCCATGGATTCATTTTGTCCGTGAAGTTCAAGAATCAATCTTTAAATACTAAATCATAAATGTTTTGTGGTGATATAATTGTATTCATGTTAGTGGTTGTGGTTATGCTATAGAGCAGTGATTTGATGAATTTTCATGAAGGTTTTGATCATATAGTTGGAACCCATGAATTTGGGTGGTTTAATGTGATGTAAATTTATGAACACACCTATGCTTTAAAGAGTTCCTGCAAGGTGTTTAATAAAATGTTAGAATGCTAGGAATTTCACGTTTACATGGTCCCATATTATCTACAT
>NC_061111.1:185146835-185213474 GCF_002878395.1 Capsicum annuum
TAGAATGCTAGGAATTTCACGTTTACATGGTCCCATATTATCTACATAACAAGTCCATGTTAACTATACAATTTAATATAATTTCTATGCCATTGTTTTGTTGCTATTGTTGTGGTATGAAGATTTATGATAATTGAGTGATATAATATGTACATGATATATATATTCCATGCATTCCCTACTATGCACAAGATGTTGAAAACTACATGTGGTATATTATCCCCTACTTATGATATTATGAATTGTGGACTCCAATTATGTGATCAAGTCATGTCATGTGTGTTCGTTTTCTTCTATCTAGTTCTGGGGGTATTCATACCCAAAAAATATAGCTTTGTTCCTAGATCTATGTCATTTTGTCATGATAATCTCAGTCACGCCATGATCTATAGAACTCAGTCAGTCATGTGACTCAGGAAACCTCAAAAATCTTATGATCTTAGTAAATTCTTAGATAGTTGTACTATTTCGTCATTCAATGGAAATCGGTTACTCAGTCCATACACAGTCTCTAAATTATGATCAGTCTCTTTAGATGATAGTAAGAGTTAGTACCGAGTGAATCCAAGGATGGGAACTCACCTGTTATATGAGGGTGTGATTCTTAGCAGTCATCTTTGCATTCCTGAACTATGTAGCCAGCATAGGTTGAGACATCATAGCCTTCTATACGAGGATGGATGAGGTAGCTTAACCTATTATATGAGGGTTCCCACCATTGTCGTTAGATTTACCTATTATATGAGGGTTGCTCACACGTTGTCCTTACCAGTGGCGCGGTATTGACACCCTTCCATTCAGGGAAGAGATTGGACCCCAGCTTAGCCATAATGGCACATATAGGGAATGTCGGTTAAACAACTACCTCCCATATTTTTCAGACTCAGTCTCAGTAAAAGAACTCAGATAGTTCTTCAGATATCAGTAGACCAGGACTATCAGATACAGTTAAATTCAGTTATAGTATGGAACTCAGATAGTTCCACCAGATTCAAGACTATCAGACACAGTCGCCCATGTATCAAAACTATAGTTTAAGGCATGTCAGTTATCAGTAAACCATGTATTAGCGTACAGATCTAGATATCACGTACTCACGATCTCAGTTACTATGTATGTATGTTTGTACTCTTACGTTCATATCATTCAGTCAGTTAGCATTGTTCATGTACGTAAACCCTTTGCATTTAGCCTACCTCACCCATATACTTAGTACTCCAGTTGTACTAATGCATTTTTGCTATGGTGCTTTCTTTTCATGTTACACCGTAGGTTCAGAGACACGAGTTCCAGACCAACAGTAGCAGTCACAATCCAATATATAAAGTTGCAGTAAGTTTTCTTCATTCGAGGACTATATGATTTGATTCATTTATTATCTCAGTTAGTATTTTTATTTATGGAGTTAGTTGGAGACATGTTCCGTAAACTTCTTATTCAGACAGTACTTAGAGGCTTTCAGATTTAGTTCAGATTTATTTCAGACTTCAGTTGTTTAGGGTATTTTTCACCCACACGGATGTTATGTTTTGATAGATCCTTTATTCAGTTGAACCTTATGGCCTAGATGTTCATGTTTTCCATATTATTACATATATATTATATAGTATACAGGTGCAAATATCAGTCATGGGTTAGCTTGTGGTCCTTCGGGGTCATAAGCACCGTGTAGCATTTTGATTCAAAAAATTGGGGAGTTACAAACTTGGTATCAAAGCCTAAGGTTCAATAGAGTCCTAGGAATATTGAAAGACGCATCTAGTAGAGTCTTGTACATGGGTGTGTTGCGTGCCATATTTATGTACAGGAGGCTATAAGATATTTTAGGAACAGTTTCCCTTCTTTCAATATTCATGTCGTGTTAGTGAGCATAGTCTAAAGTTAAGCCCCAAAGAGAAGAAACCAACCAGCTTCTCTGCCTGAAAATCCTTTGGGCAAGCATGTTTCTCATATGAAGTTTAGCGCTAAATTCACCACACTTGCTCAGTCTATGGCTTCCCAGAATGAACGGCCACCAGTTATTTCGGCCAATCCAGTGGCCAATTCCACAGCATCTAGGATTCAGGACTTCACCCGAATGAACCCTCTATCTTTTTTTGGGTCTAAGTCTGATGAAAACCCTCAGGAGTTCATTGACCAAGTCCAGAAGGTCATTGATATCATGGGAGTTACTTCTATTTAGAGTGTTGTGTTATTCGCATACCAATTACAGGATGTTGTTCACACTTGGTACAAATAATAGAAGTTCGAAAGGGTAGATGATACAGGTCCTATTAAGAGGGAGGAATTTGTCACAACTTTCTTAGACAGATTATTTTCCCAAGAGCTGAGGGAAGCCAAAGTTCTTGAATTCATCAACCTCAAGCAGGGAAATACGATGATTATAGAGTATTCTCTAAGATTTACCCAGCTAGCCAGATATGCCCCTCATGTGGTTGTAGACAACAGGTTTAAGATGAGCAAGTTCGTGTCAGGGGTGAATGATAGCGTGGTAAATGAGTGTAGGTATGCGATGCTAAATAGTGATATGACTTTAGCCAGGCTCATGACCTACGCCCAGTAGATAGAGGAGTAGAAGGTTAGAACTAGGGAGAGGCAGAACAAGAGAGAAAGATCAGGCAGTTTTAGTTTTGCTCAGCCCAAATTCGAAGGAGGAAACCATTCGCAATTTTATCCTAAGCTAGCATTTCCAGCTCCTTCCTCTGCCATTGCCCCAGTGCCAAAATTCAGAGATAGCAACAGAGATCGAGCACCAGGCTCTAAATCTCAGGGCATTGTTAGCAGTTCCGGTACTTATCTTCAATGTCAGACTTGCAGAAAGCACCATCAGGGTGTGTGTAGAGCGGGTCATAGCATTTGTTTCAGTTATGGACAGCCAGGCCACAGAGTTAGATATTGTCCTCCGCCAGGTCATTAGGGTCAGCATAATCGTTCCACATCTTAGTTCGGTCGCCCGAACCAGAAGGGTGCCACTTCCAGTGCTACTAGTGGGCAACGCCCAAATAGAATCTATGCTCTTTAAAATCAATAGGATCAGGAAAATTCTCCTAATATCGTTACTGGTATGTTATATATTTTCCATGTTTATGTTTACGCTTTTCTAGATCCAGGCATATCCTTATTTTTTGTTACTCCGTACATAGCAGGCAATTTCAGAATCAGTCCCAAAATTTTAGCAGAGCCTTTTTCAGTCTCTACCCCAGTGGGTAAAACCATCATAGCTCAATGGGTATACAGGAACTACCTGGTTATGATATTTTAGAAATCCACTTCAGCAGATTTAGTTAAATTAGAGATGACTGATTTTGATGTCATTCTCGACATGGATTGGCTTTATTCCTGCTATGCCACAGTCGATTGCAAAACCTGGATAGTTCAATTTCAGGTCCCAAATAAGCCCGTCCTAGAGTGGAAGGGTAGTATTTCATCTTTCAGGGGTCAGCTTGTTTCCTACCTTCGGGCAAGGAGAATGATTTCTAAGGGGTGTGTGTACCATCTCATGAATATTAAAGATTCTAGTTCTAAATATCCTAGACTTGAATAAGTTCCAGTTGTTAATGAATATTCAGAAATCTTTCCCGAAGATCTTCCAGGCATTCCTCCCAAAAAGGAAATAGACTTCGGCATAAACCTTCTCCCAGATACTCAGCCTATCTCTATTTTGCCATACAGAATGGCACCTGTGGAACTCAAGGAACTAAAAGATTAGTGGAAGAATCTCTTACATAAGGGATTCATTAGGCCCAGTATATCCCCATGGGGTGCACCAGTCTTATTCGTGCACAAGAAAGATAGTTCTCTCAGGATATGTATTAATTATCGTTAGCTCAACAAAGTCACGGTCAAGAACAGGTATCCACTTCCTAGAATAGATGACTTGTTTGACCAACTTTAGGGTGCTAGTTATTTCTCCAAGATAGACCTCAGATCAGGATATCATCAGCTCAAAGTTAGTGAACGTGACATCCCAAAGAAAGCTTTCCGTACATGGTATGGTCATTTTGAATTTCTAGTCATGTCCTTTGGTCTTACCAATTCCCTTGCATCTTTCATGGACTTGATGAACCGTGTGTTCAAAAAGTACTTAGACATGTTCGTCATAGTCTTTATAGATGATATTCTTTTCTATTCTCGCACCGAGCATGATCATTCAGACCATCTCAGGATTGTTCTTTAGACTCTCAGGGATCATCAATTATTCACCATGTTCAGTAAGTGTTAATTTTGGGTAAGATCAAAATAATTCCTTGGCCATATTATTTCTGATGATAGTATTAGAGTAGATCCTCAGAAGAGAGAAGTGGTAAGAAACTAGCCTCACCCCGTATCTCCATCAGATATCAGGAGTTTCTTGGGTTTGGCTAGCTATTACAGATAGTTTGTTGAGGGATTTTCTTATATTGCATCTCCCATGTCCAGATTGACTCAGAAGAAGGTCAAGTTTCAGTGGTCAGATTCATGCGAGAAGAGTTTTCAGGAATTGAAAACTCGACTTACTTCAGTTCCAGTTCTAGCTCTTCCAGATGGTTTAGATGGATTCATAGTATATTGTGATGCATCCAGAGTGGATTTAGGTTGTGTCCTCATGCTTCATGGTAAGGTCATAGCCTACGCCTCAAGACAGTTAAAGCCCCATAAGAAGAATTATCCTACTCATGATCTTGAGTTAGCATCCATAGTATTTGCCTTAAAGATTTGAAGGCATTATTTATATGGAGTTCATGTAGATATATTCATAGATCATAAGAGTCTCCAATATCTCTTTTCTCAGAAAGATCTCAATCTTTGTTAGAGAAGGTGGTTAGAGCTCTTAAAGGATTATGACATAAGTGTCCTTTATCACGCAAACAAGGCCAAATTTATGGCTGATGCTCTCAATAGACTCTCCATGGGTAGTGTTTCTCACATTGAGGATAGCAAGGAAAAGATAGCCTAGGAAATCCATCATCTTGCCAGACTAGTCATTCGCTTAGTTGACTCTTCAGAGAGTGGTGTATGTGTTCAGAGTAGTTCAGAGTCATCTCTAGTTTCTGAGGTGAAAGAGAAGCAAGACAGGGATCCTAGACTTGTCAAGCTAAAAGAGTCAGTTCAGGATCAGAAGGTAGAGGTTTTATCCCATGGGGGAGATGAAGTTCTTCGTTGTCAGGGTCATCTGTGTGTTCTAGGTGTATATGACTTGAGGTAGCAAATTCTTGCAGAAGCGCATAGTGCACTATACTCTATTCATCCAGCGGAAACTAAGATGTACCACGACTTGCAGGAGATCTATTAGTGTAGTGGGATGAAGAGAGATATTACAGATTTTATGGCTAAGAGCTCTACATATCAGTAGGTTAAGATAGAGCATCAGAAACCTAGTGGTTACATGCAGGATTTCACCATTCCTACTTGGAAGTGGGAAGAAGTGAACATGGACTTCATGACGGGTTTTCCTAGAACTCGTCATCAGCATGATTCAGCTTGGATCAATGTAGACAGAATGACCAAATCAGCCCATTTTTTTCCATTTCATACTTCTAATTCAACCGAGGACTATGCCAAACTGTATATTAGTGAGTTGGTCAGATTACATGGTGTTCCATTATCTATCATCTCAGATTGAGGTACCCAGTTCACCTTTCACTTCTGTAAAGCATTCTAAAAAGGTCTTGGTACCCATGTCCATCACAGTAAAGCGTTTTATCCTCAGACAGATAGTCAAGCAGAGATAACCATTCAGACTCTTGAAGATACGTTAAGGGCGTGTGCAATTGATTTCAAGGGAAGTTTGGACGACCACTTGCCCTTGATTGAGTTTGTATACAACAATAGCTATCATTCCAGTATTCAAATGGCTCCATTCGAAGCTCTCTATGGTAGGAGGTGTAGATCTCCAATTGGTTGGTTCAAAGTTATTAAGGCCTCAGTCATAGGTCCTGACATAGTGTTCGATGCCTTAGAAAAAGTTCAGCTGATCAGAGAAAGACTCCTGGCTGCTCAGAGCAAACAGAAGTCATATACGGATGTTCGTAGG
This sequence comes from Capsicum annuum, assembly GCF_002878395.1. Classification (NCBI taxonomy): domain Eukaryota; kingdom Viridiplantae; phylum Streptophyta; class Magnoliopsida; order Solanales; family Solanaceae; genus Capsicum; species Capsicum annuum. The sequence continues at coordinate 185,152,849 of NC_061111.1, forward strand.
AAGGATCTCGAGTTTGAGGTCAATGACTATGTCTATCTTAAGATCTCTCCCATGAAGGGAGTGAGGAGGTTCGGCAATAAAGGGAAACTAAGTCCCCGCTATGTCGGTCCCTTCAGGATTCTCAGTCACTTCGGCAAGGGAGCTTATGAGCTCAAATTGCCTTCAAATATACCCTCCATTCATCCAATCTTCCATGTCTCTTTGCTCAAGAAGTGCATAGGTAACCCAGCAGTTGTAGTCCCTATTTCGAGCATTGACATTCAGAACAACCTCTCTTACGAAGAAATTCCAGTCAAAATCTTGGACTACCAGACTCGTAGATTGAGGAACAAAGAAGTCCCTTTAGTTAAAATTCTTTGGAGAAATATGTCTCATGAGGGAGATACTTGGGAAATAGAAGCAGATATGCGTACCAAGTATCCTTACCTCTTCTACACCGATTCAAATCAAGCTTAAGGTAATAGTTCGCCTTAAGCTTATTCAATTTCATATTCATGTTTCTATTATAAACGTGGTATCTACTACCATTCCATACTCTTTCTTGTATTCATGTAGCAGTTCAGTTATAAAACCATGCATCATCAATGCATTCTCGTCTTGAGAAACTCAGTTTATCAGAATGCTCAGTCATGCATTCATGTACTAGTTAACCATGCATCAGATGTAAAAGAGTTCCGTATATTTAGCATGTCAATCATGAAGTCATGTCTCAGTGACTCATGTTTAGTTCATGTTCATTTATTATTTTCCCTCTTAGTCAGTCTCATTCGAGGATGAATAATCTAAAGTGGGAGATATTGTAATACCCGTGCTTATTCCTAGCTAGAAATCATCTCAAGGATTCTAGTACTTATTTTGAAATGCAAATCGATTTTTGTACCTGTGGTATTTTTTAGATTTCTACTTTCTATCATGTGGTAAATTGAGTTAGCTTTCTAATGATACCAATTTTTTTCAATTCTGATACCAGGCGAGGAAGTTATGGATGTTTTACTCAGAACTGACCGAAACGCCCAGGTGCGACGTCCAAGTTGATGGACCGCTAAACAAGTGATGTACCGCAACTTTGACCATCACATCCAAGGAAGTAGGGCCACATTCTGGACAAGGATTGATAGACGAGCTAACGAACCATTAGATTTTTTACGAACCGTCATCCAGGCCATCAACTCTTATCCAATGAACCCCATTTCTGGTCCACATATGACGGTCGAAATGACGGATCATCAAGTTCCTGATGGACCGTTCATAGGGTCGTCACACACCATGTTCACTTTACTTCCAGGCCATTTTAACTGGGGTATTTTGGTCACTTACCACTCGCCTATATATACCCAAATGAGTCCGAATTCAGCCCTTTTGCTCATTATTATTTCACAAACAAAAACTACGGTTTCTCTCTAAATTTAATATTCAAGAACAAGATCCAATCTTCTTCAAAAATCAAAGGATTTCAAATCCTTCAAGTTCAAAAACATCAAGAACCTTGAGTCAGATATACGTAGTGTTCATCCACGGATTCCTTTCATCCATGGAGTTCAAGAATCAATCTTTAAATACTAAATCATGAATGTTTTTTGATGATATGATTGTATTCATGTTGGTGGTTGTGTTTATACCATTGAGTAGTGATTTGATGAATTTTCATGAAGCTTTTGATCATGTAGTTGGAACCCATGAATTTGGGTGGTTTAATGTGATGTAAATTTATGAACACACCTATGCTTCAAAGAGTGCATGCAATGTGTTTGATAAAATACTTAGAATGCTAGGAATTTCATGTTTACATGGTCCCATATTATCTACATGACAAGTCCATGTTAACTATACAATTTAATATGAGTTCCATGCCATTGTTTTGTTACTATTGTCGTGGTATGAAGCATTTATGTTAATTGAGTGATATAAACTGTACATGATATATATATTCCATGCACTCCCTACTATGCACAAGATGTTGAAAACTACATGTGGTATATTATCCCCTACTTATGATATTATGAATTGTGGACTCCAATCTTGTGATCAAGTTATGTTATGTGTGTCAATTTTCTTCTATCGAGTCCTAGGGGTATTCGTACCCGAAAAACATAGTTGTGTTTCTAGATTCATGTCATGTTGTCATGATAATCTCAGTCAAGCCATGATCTATAGAACTCAGTCGGTCATGTGACTCAGTAAACCTCAGAAATCTCATGATCTCAGTAAATTCTTAGATAGTAGTACTATTTTGTCAGTAAACGGAAGTCAGTTACTCAGTCCATGCACAGTCAGTAAATTATGATCAATCTCTTCATATGGGAGTAGGAGTTAGCACCGAGTGAACCCAAGGATGGGAACTCACCTGTTATATGAGTGTATGATTCTTAGTAGTTATCCTTATATTCCTGAACTATGTAGCCAGCATAGGTTGAGACATCGTAGCCTTCTATATGAGGGTGGATGAGGTGGCTTAACCAGTTATATAAGGGTTCCCACCATTCTCACTAGAGTTACCTGTTATATGAGGGTTGCTCACACGTTGTCATTACCAGTGGCGCGGTATTGACACCCTTCCAGTTAGGGCAAAGATTGAACCCCAGCTTAGCCATAATGGCACATATGGGGCATATCAGTTAAACAAATACCTCCCATAATTTTCAGACTCAATCTCAGTAAAAGAACTCAGATAGTTCTTCAAATATCAGTATACCAGGATTGTCAGATACATTCAAATTCAGTTATAGTACAGAACTCAAATAGTTCCACTAGATTCAAGACTGTCAGACACAGTCGTCCATGTATCAGAACTACAGTTTCAGTCTTGTCAGTTATCAGTAAACCATGTATTAGCGTACAGATCTAGATATCACGTACTCACGATCTCAGTTACTATGTATGTATGTTTGTACTCTTACGTTCATATCAGTCAGTCAGTTAGCATTGTTCATGCATGTAAACCCTTTGCATTTAGCCTACCTTACTCGTATACTCAGTACTCAAGTTGTACTGACGCATTTACGCTATGGTTCTTTCTTTTCAAGTTACATCATAGGTTCAGAGACACGAGTTCCAAACCAACAGTGGCAGTCGCAATCCAGTATACAGAGTTGCAGTGAGTCCTCTTCATTCGAGGACTATATGATCTGATTCATTTATTATTTCAGTTAGTTTTTTTGTTTATAGAGTTGGTTGGAGACATGTTCCTTCAACTCCTTATTTAGACAGTACTTAGAGGCTTTCAGATTTAGTTCAGATTTATTTCAGACTTCAGTTGTTTTAGGTATTTTTCACCCACATGGATGTTATGTTTTGATAGATCCTTTATTCAGTTGAACCTTATGGCCTACATGTTCATGTTTTCCACATTATTACATGTTTATTATACAGTGTACAGGTATAGAAATTAGTCATGGGTTAGCTTGTGGTCCTTCGAGGTCATAAGCACCGTGTAGCATTCTGGTTCAGAAAATCGGGGTGTTACATATCATGATTTTCACTAAATTACATCATAGTAAGGAGTAAAATTCATACTCAAAATAAAAAGAAGAATTTTAGGAATCAATAGGTGAAAGAAACCCATTGATGAATACCCCACATACCTAGAGTAGAAGCTTTGAGAAAAATCCTTGAAATTGATCTTGTTCTTGAGAAACCCTAATTTCTTGAGGAAGAGAGAAAACTGTATCTTTTGATTCTCTTTGGTGGAATTGAAGTTTGTGTTGTGATTTGGGGATTCGGGATCTTTTATACCACACCTTGTGAACCAAAATGACTTAGGTTTGGCCTTTGAAAGAGTGGGAAAAGGTATAAAGGCCCTTGGAAAAATGTACAGGAAAATACATTCAAATTCGTTATGAGTCATCTTACGGCTCATAAGATGAGGGTACGAGTTGGACTAGTAACCCGTAAGTTTGGCAGTGGGAAAAGTGACACACCCTAATCAACGTATGAGAGGTATTTTACGGCTCGTCACATGTCCACTCGATTCAAAATATCCACTCATAACCTAGAAAGAAACTTAAGAAACCTACACTATTAACCTTAATACCTATCCTCATACGACTCATAACATCAAGTTACAATTCCTATGGTCGAGTCATATCCTGGACAGAACCTCAACCACTCCACACTGTCATTGGTATGACTTATATCTTATGACTCGCATAATGTCTATATGACCTAAGGAGATGAGACGTAAGTTGGATAGTTACTTCAAAACATGGGTATTACAATATCTCTCCATTGGGATAATTCATCCCCGAATGAAACTAGTTAGGATGAGAATATTAAGGAAACTGACATCGTACACTGACTACCCATGAACTGAAACATGATTAAATAACTGAATCTAGAACATGATGCATGGATTGAACTGAATTCATGAATACATGCAATAACATGAGCATAGTTATAAAGTTGAGATAGAAGATGAGAGAGAGTTAGTTTAAGGGAAACCATTACCTCAAGCTGAATCTGAATTTAGGGAGAAAAAATGAGGATACTTGGCTCGCATATCTGGGTCTGCTTCCCAAGTAGCCCCCTCAACAGACTGATTTCTCCATAAAAATTTAACCAAGGGAACTTTTTTATTCTTCAACCTATGAGTCTGGAGGTCAAGGATCTCAACTGGAATTTCTTCGAATAAGAGACTATCTTTCACAGCCATGCTTTCCCAAGGAACCACAGAATTTGAACACCAATACATTTCTTCAGCAAGGAAACATGAAACTCTATACGTACTGATGCCAAATCTGAAGGCAACACTAATTCATAAACTACCTTCCCATAACGGATCAAAATTCTATATGGGCCAACATAATGGAGACTGAGTTTTCCTTAATTGCCAAATCTTTTTACCGCTTTCATAGGTTAATTTCTCAAATAATCCAAGTCGCTAACATCGAACTCAAGATCTCTTCTTCACGCATCTGCATAAGAATTCTGATGACTTTGGGCAATTTTCAACCTCTCTCAAATCAACTAAACCTTCTTTATTGCCTCAAGCACTGAATCTGGCCCTATCAAAGCAGCCTCACCCACTTCAAACCAATCAATAGGATACCCATATCTCCTTTCTTAAAGAGCCTTAAATGGAGCCATCTGAATACTTGAGTGACAACTGTTATTCTAGGCAAAGTCAATCAAAGGTAAATGATCATCCCAACTACCCTTAAAGTCAATTACACAGGCCCTCAACATGTCCTCTAAAGTCTGAATGGTATATTCAGCTTGACAATCTGTCTGAGGATTAAAAGTTGTACTTAGATGAATTTGGGTGCCAATACCCTTCTGGAAAGCCTTCTAAAAGTGAGAGGTAAACTAAGTACCTCTATCTGAGATAATAGTCAATGAAACCCCATGTAACTTTACTAACTGCCTGAGATAGAGTCTAGCACAATCCTTAGCTGAATATGAAGTATGAATTGGCAAGAAATAGGCTGACTTGGTTATTCTATCTACAATGACCCATATTGAATCATGTTGATGACACGTACGAGGCAACCCTATTATAAAATCCATGTTCACCACCTCCCACTTCCAAGGGGGGATGCTAAACTCCTAAAGTGTACCACTAGGCCTTTGGTTCTCAACCTTAACCTACTGACAATTTGAACACTTAGCGATAAAGTCTGCAACATCTTTTTTCTACCAAATAGATCCATTTTATACGGTGGGATAGAGATATATTGGGCATATAGAAAGAGATGTATTCCGAAGTCAATTTCCCTCTCGGGAGGGACTCTGGGAAAATCTTCAGGAAATACATTAGGGAACTCATTCACTATTAGAATTGACCCAAGACTTGAAGTTTTAGAATTTAAGTCCTTGACTAGGAAAAGATGATAAATACACCCCTTGGATATTATTTTTCTTTCCTTAAGATAGGAAACAAACTGACCCTTAAGCACAGAAGTACTACCCCTCCATTCGATAACTGGTTCATTTAGAAACTAGAACTGAACGACTCTATTTCTGCAATCAACTAAGGCATAGCACGAGTGGAGACAATACCGAGAATGATGTCAAAATCAGTAATCTCTAATTCCATAAGATCAACTGAAGTAACTTTCTGAGACACTGTGACCGAGTAATTTCTGTATACCCATCTGGATATAATAGACTTACTCACTAGGGTAGACACTGAGAAAGGCTCTACTAATATTTTAGGACTGATAATAAAGTCTACAGTTATATAAGGAGTCACAAAGAAAAGTGAATCTCTGGGTATAACAATGCATAAACATGAAGATGAAAGACTTGCAACGTACCCATAACTATATAAGGAGAACTTTCCTGACCATGTCGAGTCTGGAGAGCATACAATCTATTTTGGCACTACCCACTGGTGGTATTGTATGTAGCACCATGCTGCGTCGGGCAACCTATTAGAGAAAATAAAAAGTTGAACTGACCCTGTTGGCAAACATTTTTACACTTCTGACCAACCATCAGGTAATCCCTGATCCTGTGGCCTGGCTTTACACGCCTAAATATCCATCACTGCCAGCCATGCACTCGCTTTGATGATTCCTACCATATTTCCTATAAAGAGAATTAGTTAGACCACCATTCAAGCTACCATAAGTCTGAGATCCTGGTGCCCTACCTCGATTGTCTTGCCTAAACTTAGGCACCGGGACGCTGGCTGAAGATGAGGCTAGAGCAAAAACTTTCTGATGGAACTAAGAACAGTTACCACCTTCTGACTTCAACTTTGAGAAGGTGAAGCTACATGACCTTGCCCTCTTATTATATTTTTCTTTCTCCTTAAATTTCTCTTTATCTATCTGCTGAGCATAAACCATGAGTCTAGACAAGTTGACACAACTCGAACTAGAGCCTTGTAGTAACGGGCATACCAAGTCCAACCAGGATCGAGGACAACCCCCGTTACCCAATCTAATCTATAAATATATATACCCTGAGTCAAATTAATTTTGAACATATAACAAGACAGTGTTTATTACAATTCTAGACTCTGGGATAGGTCTATAACCATGACCAACCCACCCACGTCCAACTACCCAATACCAACCAACAACCATAACCAAACTGATATAATAGCCAAGTTTTGGTCCATAACATACGATAAAAGGATAGAACAGTCATAAGTTCTGCAAAACAATATCATCCCCAATACCAATACCGATACTAAGGCTGACACCCATACTGACATTGCTCATTCAAAGCCATAGTGGTTCCACAAAGCCTCTAACTGAAAGAAAAACAATATTCGATTGGGATATGCCCCATACCATAGCCAAAACAAATATCCATGTATTAACCAAAGTATGTAAAGACATCCATGATATAAAATGGAGCCTTCTAAAGTATGGAATCTCACCACTTCAACCCAATAGCTAATTTTGAATCCGATCACTAAAGAAGAGAAGTTGAATGGATGGTTTCTGCATCGCATAGGGATATAGCTGCCCGAAGATGGGCTAGCAGGTGAACTCTAGCAAGCACTCAACATAAGGATAAAATAATGCCAACCTTTAAAACTAAGAAAACCAACCATATGTATTCACAACCATAAATACATAAATTAACCATGCTAGGAAAAGAGAATCTAGTTTAGCATGTGTTTAAAAACATTACCCTGGATATGTGGAGCTAAACCATTGTAGAACCACCCATGGGATATATGGGTCCAGTGTAACCCCCCAAACGGGCCCCGATGCGTGCAACTACATGAATTGAAGATACCATAGGAATAGGGGATTCCCAAGTACCCTTCACTCTCCATGATACATATATACATTTATAACATAGGGGATTTCCATATACCCTATATGGTCATTATCACCAAATCCTCATGTCAGCAAATATGAGTTTTTAGTGTCTGTCAATTGGACTCAAACGTTCACGGTTAGCTATCACACCCCATCATTATTGCCCTGTTAAAACCATTACCACATAACCAAGTCCATCATTAAATTTGTGATTAACCAAGGCTATAAGTAGTGGCATCGCCATACCGACAATAGCTTGCAAGCAATGTCCTTAGCCAACCTTTTAGAAAAGAAGGGATTCTCATGTACCCATAGATTACATTACTAAGTTAGCTTGACCCCACAAGAATGTTCATTACTTAGTTTACTTGGGGGTTCCTTTGTACCACAAAAGGCTTTTATTTAAATCAACCATAACTACTAAGATCCAACCATTTGACCATTCCAAACCATTCAGACAATCTATACCATTTACTGTCCGATTACTCAGTTGTACTATGCAATAGTTCCATTAAAAGTCCAACAATATAGTAAAAGCATTCTCATAGGCATTTTATCAAACATATTGGGGGCATAGTGTTTTCAAAACCAAATCCAATTACCAATTAACCATTCCAATGCAACCAAATGTCCAAACTACTATTAAAATAAGTAAATCCATAATTTAAAACATTGAAAGGAATAACCAAGAATCTATAACCAAAACCCCCAATATATATTGGCATGCCCAAAACCATAAAATATTCATTCTATTAAACAATTCATAAAATGGGCCTTTAGTTGGAACTAACAATGAAAGAGAGGTATCTTGCCTTAGATTCAGAAGAAGATGAGAAGAATTCACCCTTATAAGCCTCAATTGACCCCCTTTAAGGAACCCTAGCTTTTGTTTAACCCAAGAGCCTTGAGAGATTTCGAGATAGTTTAGAGTGTTTGATTGATTGCAAATAGGTTAATGAAGCCCCAAAAGGTGTTTTAAGTAATGGGGTCCCAAGGAGTTATAAGGGGAAATATCTAGATTACCCCCAACTTAAGTTGTATTAATTTCCGATAGTAGGGTACAACCACCACCACCCCTATTTGTACCTTAAGGTATAAGTGATACCCACCACTCATACCCTAACAAAATCTCAGCCCCTACACTAACCAACCTATGACTCCAAAATCCCACTCGTACCTAATCATATGATTGGTACCCATGAGACGTACCGTCAGCAGAATCAAGAGGGGTTGACAATGTCCAATATACCAGTTGGATTATAACACTCGTACCCTATCTTATGACCCATGGTAAGCCATTCGTATTCATATCCAAGTTAAGTTACTAAGTTTTAGATTTAGTAAAGAAAAACCCAACCATATCACCTGTCATCCACCATACGACTCATACCTACCCAAGTCGTATCCATTCTAGAAACTCAACCACCCAACACTAGACAACATATGATTGGACCATATTACATGTACCATACCATACGACTAGTACCCCAACTCGTATGATGTCCAGAAGCCAAAAACCTAGGAAAATTTCTAAGGACCAAAACCCAGGGCATTTCATTCTCCCCCAATAGGATCATTCATCCCCGAATGATGGACAAGGTAGTACAAGCATGAGTTATACCCCAACATAACCATTCCGACCTTTAACTAGGTTAGAAAACAAAGATGTAAGAAAATTAACCTTACTTTAACCAAGTTAGAAAATAAAGATGTGATCAAGAACACATACCTTCTGCATGAATATCAAGAGCCAAAAATAAATATAGATACTTGGACTTCATGCCCTCTTTCACTTTCCAAGTAGCTTCTTCCACATTGTGGATCCGCCATAGACCTTAACTAAAGCTACATCCTTGGTCCACAACTGACAAACCTGATGATCCAAGATCTCCAACGAGATCTCTTCATAAGTCAGAGAACTAAAGATATCCAAACATTCCAACAGAACAGCCAATGAAGAATCACATATACACTTTCTCAATATGGAGACATGGATAATCGAATGAATAAAGTTTAAACTAAAAGGAAACTTCAATTCATACGTAATACTGCCAACCTTTCGTAAAACCAGATAAGGACCAATGTACTAGGGATTCAGCTTCTATTTTTTCCCAAACTACATTACTCCCGTAATGGCAGACACCTCCAAGTCCCTACGCCTTATATTTGCATAGGACTTTTGGCAAATTTGGGTAGCTGTAAGCCTATCTCGAATCACCTTTACCTTCTCTATTACCTGGTAAACCAAATTTGAGCCAAATATATCCATTTCACTGACTTTGAACCACCCAATAGAAGATCTACACCTCCTACCATACAATGCCTCAAAAGGGGCCATCCTGATGCTAGAATGATAGCTATTGCTATAAGTAAACTCTACAAGAGGTAGATGCGCAACCCAACTACCACCTTAATTAATCACATATGCATGAAGCATATCTTCCAATATCTGAATAGTCCTTTCTGCTTGCCCATCCATCTATAGGTGAAAAGCAGTACTTAGACTAACCTTAGTACCCAACCCTTTCTAAACAACTGCCAAATGTGAGATGAAAATTGTTTACTATGATCAAAGATAATCGAAACAAGTACCCCGTGTAGCTTCATAATCTCATAAAGATACAACATCGCATAATACTCAACAAAAAAGTTAGTGCTCACTAGCAAGAAGTAAGCTAACTTTCTCATTCTATCCACGATGACCCATACCGAATTAAATTAATTTCATGACTGAGGAAGATCGGTAATGAAATCCATGTTGATCACCTCCCATTTGTATTTCGACAATTCAACCTCCTGATATAAGTCTCCAGGCCTCATGTGCTCAAATATACTTGTTGACACACTAAACACTTGGCCACAAAATAAGCCACATCCTTCCTCATACCATTCCACTAATACATCTCCTTGAGATTATGATATATTTTTGTTAAACTGGGAGAAATAACATAGCGCGATTCATGCGCCTCATCTAATACCCTTTTCTTGCAAACCATCAATGTCCGAAACAAATGATCTCCCTTAGTTCCACCAGGTACCATCACAACTAATTTCAAATACCATTATCTTTTGCCCATTACATCACTCTTGATTTTCATCAATATAGGATCTAGCATTTGCTTCTCCTTGATTTCCGCACCAAGAGACAACTGTACTACTTCCTATACCATCATACTACCATCCTTAGAGTCAAGAAGACAAACTCCAAGGTTAGTTAAGTGATGAATAACCTTCACCAACTCTCGCTTATCCATATCCACATGAGCCAAACTTCCCACAAACAACTTGCTAAGAGTATTAGAAACTATGTTAGCTTTGCCTAGGTGGTAGTGAAGACTCATATCATAGTTCTTGAGAAGCTCGAGCCATCTCCTCTACCTGAGGTTAAGCTTCTTCTGTGTAAACACATACTACAGACTCTTATGATTCGAGAAGATCTCCTCATACACTCTATACAAATGATTCCACCAGATCATCAATGCAAACACCACAGCTAAAAGCTTTAAATCATGTGTAGGATAATTCCTCTCATGAAATTTCAACTACCTAGAAGGATAGGCAATCACCGTATATGTTGCATCAAAACACAACCAAGTCCTACCTTAGATGCATCAAGTAAATCACAAACCCCTCATTATCTTTAGGCAATGTCAAAATTTGAGTCAAAGTTAGCTTATCCTTTAGTTTCTTGAAACTACCCTCACAAGCATCTGATTAAGAGAACTTTACCTTTCACTGAGTCAACTTAGTCAATGGGGCAAATATCATTGAAAAACTCTCTACAAACCTCCTATAGTACCTATCCTAAACCAAGAAGCTCTAAATATCAATTGAAGTCATGGGTCTAGTCCACCTCTTAACCTCTGCCACCTTTTATGGATCCACCATGTTCCTCTCACTAGAAATAATATGACCTAGAAAAGTAATAGTGTTCAACTAGAACTCACATTTAGAGAATTTGGCATACAACTATTATTCTTTCAATGTCTGCAACACAACATGGAGGTGATTAGCATGATCCGCCTCACTTTTAGAATATACCAGGATGTCGTCAATGAACATAATGACAAAAGGATCTAAGAACTGATGGAAGACACTATCATCAGATCCATGAATGTCTTCGGGGCATTGGTCAAACCAAATGACATAACAAAAAACTCAAAGTTCCCATACCAGGTATGAATAGATGTCTTAGGCATATCCACCTCCCTAATCTTAAGTTGATGATACCCAGGCCGAAGATCTATCTTAGAAAAGCATTTGGCACCTTGTAACTGATCAAAAAAGTCATTTATCCTTGGAAGAGGATACTTGTTCTTAACTGTCACCTTATTCAACTGTCGATAATCAAACCACATTCAAAGAGAATCATCCTTTTAACTCACAAATAACATCGGTGCTCCCCACAAGGATACACTAGAATGGATGTAACCCTTATCTAAGAGATCTTTAAGTTGCTCCTTGAGTTTTCTTCTCAGCTGGTGCTAATCTATAATAAGGAATAGATATTAGACGAGTGTCCAGAACTAAATGAATCCTAAGATGAATCTCACTAGGAAGGTCATTCAAAAAGACCTCAAGAAACTTATTTACCACTAGAACCGAATGTAATAAAGCACTTTTCGAGTTGGAATCTTTAACCTAGACCAAATGATAGAGATACCATTAAGAGATTAACCTCTGAGCCTTAAGATAGGATATAAACTTCCCTTTAAGAGATAGAAAACCACCCACTCATTTAATAACTGGCTCACTAGGGAACCTAAAGACAACCCTATAGGTCTGATAATCTAAAGATGCATAGCACGAATGTAACCAATCCATACCCAGGATAACATCAAAATCCACCATATCTAATTCGAACAAATCCACCAAAGTCTCCTTACTACCAATAGATACCACACACACCCTATAGACTCTTTTAGAAACCATAGAGTCACCTACTAGGGTAGAAACAGAAAAAAGACCTAAATAATCTCTGTATCAAAACCAAAATACACAACCATAAATAGGGTCACATAAAAAAGAGTAGACCTAGATCAAATAAACAATAAACATCCTGAGAAAAGAGTTGTAATGTACCAATCACGATATCAAGCGATGCCTCAAACTCTAGTCGAGTAGCAAAAGTATTAACTAATTCTGGCCAGTACAAATACCAAAAGTAGAAAAAGATGTAGAAGCAGTACCCTTCGGTGCAGGATCAGATAAAGAGGAAATCAAAACCTTATTCGCTCCTAAAGCAACCTTACCAGCCAAATAATTTTTAAGAATATGACCTGGTTGATCATATATAAAGAACCTGTCCCTCCCCTTATCATAAAAGCCCCGATGTAACTGACCACAGAACCTGCAAGAAGGACATAATGAATCCGATTGTACCCCACTTTCTTGAGATTAGGCACCTTATGCCCTTAATTTTTCACCACCCAACTGATGCCTGTCACCCGACTGCTTCGGGTAAGGAGCACTATCTGTGGAGAAGGAACCAAAACTCTCCCACTTCTTCTTTTGCCACTTACCACTATCCCTACTAATTTGCTATTAACCACTACCTTGGTCAGAGAACCTGAACCTCTTACCCTGTCTTTCACTTATCTCAGCCTGCTTCTTCTTTTTATCTTTCACCTATTGCATATGAACCCCCAACCTAGAAATATCGATGCCTTTGATCAGCAATACAGTCTTGCTTTCAAGGATCAAATCCCAATTCATTCTTGAAGAAATCTTTCTTATCCTAGCCCTTATATTAGAAACCAATTATGGAGCATACCTAGACAACTGGTGGAATTTTAAGAAATACTCATTTACTGTCATCTTTCCCTATTTCAAATTAACAAACTCCTCTGTTATTGCTTCCCTCAACTACTGAGTAAAGAAGCAGTCCAAAAAAAAATTAGAGAAAGTCTCCCACAAGGATGATTCCTTAATATTACCCCTAGCCTTATCCCATTCCTTGTGCCATTGGTACGCCATATCTTTGAGTTGATACGCAGTAAACTCTACCCTTTCCACATTCGTGGCTTGCATAATCCTGAAAATCTTTTCCATCTCATCCAGAAAACCCAAACGGTCCTCCTGTATCTTAAAACCAGTAAAAGGTTGAGGACTCATCTTTATGAACTGGCCAACCCTTGTGGCCTTAAAAGATGCAACACCAGATATACCATGCTCAGACTGAGAAGCTACCAACTGAACAATCATATGGATCAATAGATAAAACTCTGCATTCATCACATCAACTTGAGGAGGACTAGAAAAAACTGGTGGAACTCTAGAATAATCAGGGACTAGACCCCTAGATCGATTATGGATCCCCTAAGTAGAACGTGTCCCATCAATATTGTCCCCAGTTAGGACAGAGGAGTTTTTGTGAGCTTTAGATCATCGAGGCATAATGTGAAAGACAACCAAATAAAAATTAGATAAATCAAAAACCTTAGACTCCAAGCTAGAAAATAGAACACAAAGAAGAGAAACATTTCCTAAATGACTTGTAGCCTCTCTCTTATGAGTATGGCATACTACACACCCTTAAAATAGAATCTACTTGACACAACATTGTAGACTCCTGATTGACCATGAACCTAAATCTCTAATACCAAATGGACATGACCAAAACCTAGGCCTTGTCGAAATGGGTATCCCAAGTTCAACTAGGACCGGGGACCACTCCTATTACCCAACCCAACCTCTAAATAAGAATACCCTAAGTCTAATGAATTCCAAACATACAACAAGATAGTGTTTATTATAATTCTAGACTCATGTTGGCAAACATGAGTTTAGGGGATTCCCATGTACCCTATATGGTCATCATAACCAAATCCTCATGTCGACAAATATGAGTTTCCAGTATTTGTCTATTGGACTTACACCTTCACGATTAGCTATCACACGCCGCCATTATAGCCTAATTAAAACCATTACCACATAACAAAGACCACTATTCCATTTGTTATTAACCAAGGCTAAAAGTAGTGGTATCATTATACCGAAGATAGCTTGCAAGCAATATCCTTAGCCAACCTTTTAGAGAAGAACGGATTACCATGCATCGATAGATTACATTATTAAGTTATCTTGGGGGATTCCCATGTACCCCATAATTACATTCATTGCTTAGTTTGCTTGGGGGATTCCCTTGTACCCCATAATTCTTTCAATTAAACCAACCTTAACCACTAAGACCCTATTATTTGACCATTCCAAACCATTTAGACCATCTATACCATTTAGGGTCCTATTACAAAGTTTTACCATGCAATAGTTCCATTAAAAGTCCAATAATACAGTAAACACATTCTCCTAGGTATTTTATCGAACACATTGGGGGCATAGTGTTTCCAAAACCACATTCCAATTAACTATTCCCATGCAACCAAATGTCCAAACCACCATTCAAACATGTAAACTGATAATTTAAAATATTGGAAAACCATAACCAAACATTTATAACTAAGACCCTAAATATATATATATTTGCAAACCCAGAACCATACAACATTCATTCCATTAAAATAATTCATAAAATATGCCTATAGTTGGAACTAACGATGCAGGAGAAGTATCTTACCTTAGATTGAGAAAAATATGAGAAAAAATCACCCCTATGAGCCTCAATCGACCACCTTAAAGAAAACCCTATCTTTTGCTTAACCCAAGAGCCTTTAGAAATTTTAAGAGAGTTTAGAGCGTTTGATTTATTGCAAATAGGTTAATAAAGTGCCAAAAATGTGTTTTAAGTCATGGGGTCCCATGGAGTTATAAAGGAAAATGTCCAGATTACCTCAACATAAACTGTATTAAATTCCCACAAAAAGGTACAACTGCGCTTTCCCATCTGTACCCTAGGGTATGAGTGGTACCCATCACTCATACACTAAGAAGAATCTCAACCCCCACACTAACCAACCCTCAACATAAACTGTATTAAATTCCCACAAAAAGGTACAACTGCGCTTTCCCATCTGTACCCTAGGGTATGAGTGGTACCCATCACTCATACCCTAAGAAGAATCTCAACCCCCACACTAACCAACCTATGACTCGAAAGTCCTACTCGTACCCAATCATATGATTGGTAGCCATAAACAGTACCTTAGGCAGAATCAAGAGGGGTCGACACATTCTAACATACGAGTTGGATTATAACACTCATACTTTATCTCATAACCTATGGTAAGCCACTCATACTTAGATCTAAGTTAAGTTACTATGTTTTATATTAAGTGAAGGAAAACCCAACCATATGACCTGCCACCCACCATAAAACTTATACCCACCGAAGTTGTACCCATTCCAGAAACTCAACCACCCAACTCCACCCAACACTGGACAACATATGACTGGACCATATTATTCTATCATATTACTAGTACCCCAACTCATATTATGTATAAAAGCTAAAAACCTAGGAAAATTTCTAAGGACCAAAACCCAGGGTGTTTCACAAGTCCATATCCTTAATAAACATGGCGGTCCTACAATCCTTGACCACACTATCAGATACACTAAATATGAACTTACTCATCCTGAATCTAGAGTCAGCCACTATAGTAGGATCATACCTTACCAACTAAGTAAATTTGAGTGAGCACTTCCTCACACCTATGCTACCCTTCTTCAAGTTTATAAACTCTTGAACCTTAGCTTCCCTCAACTCCAGCAAGAAGAAACTATCTAAGAAAGTTGTTGCAAATTACTCCCACTTAATAGGTCCCAAATCAATGCCTCTGTCTTTCTTCCACTGTTTGAACCAAGTGTGGGATACTCCCTGCAAATGATACACATCTAATCCTATGCTCTCACTTGAAGTGACGCACATAATGCTTTTTACCTCCTATATAGTATCTAAAAACTCCTGCAGATCCTTTTTAGACTTGGATCTAGAAAATAAAAGGGGATTTATCCGAGTAAAATCCTAAATTCTAGTTGTAGCGATATTCAATATTGGATTGGCTTAAGAAATAGCCTAATAATTATTCTGAGCATCTACAAAATAGGCTAAGGCAGTGAAATCATCCCTGCACTCAGTGTGAGAAACATGGTCATTCAGGGAATTTTCTTGAATAAGTGGTGGTGTATACTGATTTCCATTATTCCTTCCATTGTTTCTTATGAGGGGAATTGTCTATTAAAAAAAATAAAGAATGATTTAGTAAAAGTAAATTCAATCGAGCTCATGATCTTTCGTATGACAAGAATTCTGATAGAAGGGAAACTTTCCTAAAAACATCTTGTAGCCTCTTTTCTATAAGTGTGGCGCGCTTCACACCCATGTACAAGACCTTACTCAACGTGGATTTCTGACACATTAGGAAACTCTAAAACCTTAGGATCTGATACAAAGTTTTGTCATAACCCGAGGCTACTCCCCAGTCGCTACATAGTGTTGAAGGCCACAAGTGACCCCAAGCTAACCCATGATCTAGTACCTACTACGAACACTGAATAAAATGATAATAAAACATGTGTGGAAATAAATTGATAAAGTATTGTCAACTGAAATATTGAAGTTTATATATAAAATGGCATGTCTGAAGTATCTGATAAATACTAGAAACTAGACTATCTGCCTGAAAGCCTTTAAAACATTAGGAGTTGATGGGACAAACCCCAAACTAACACTTACTAACTAAACATAAGGAAATACTAAATTAATTGAAATAACATGTTATGCCCTCGATGGATGAGGACTCACCACTACTGCTAAGAGGAGTTGTTAAGCTGTCTAGGAATGGTCAAGAAACTGTGTGTTCTAACCTATATTATAAGACAACATAGCGCGAGAGAAAAGTATGTGATCAATAATTTTAATGTACTAGTACGTGAGGTAAGAACCAACGGGAATACATATAGCAACCAAATATAGATGCCTGGACCTATAAAACTAAGAATGTAAGACTAAGTAAAGCATAAACTGAATTTAATTTGTAAGACTGACTGACTCAATATCTGAGAATCTGACTACTTGGTCAAGTAAACCTGAACTGATATAGATTGATTAGTGACTGAAACTGTAGGAGCTATCATGTAACTGACATGACCCAATCTGAGATAATTGGGGTCCGACTTGTAACCCCATTTAGAAGGGTGTTAGTACCTTGATATAAGTATTAATACTGGCTATGTGGATCCACTAAAATATTGTATTAAAGGACTAGAGAGTCACCCTCTACTAGAAGGTACCCTTAAGAGAATATCAACCCTCAACTAGAAGGAAAACCTCTTAAAACCTATGTTGCCTAAGTAGCTTTGGAACTCAGGGACTACTACTAAAGCATACCCTCTACTGGCAGGTGAGCCTCCATCCCTGGGTTCACTCAGTGTTAAATATTACTCCTAACTAAACTGACTCTATTTTTTACTATGGTCAACTAAACATCTGAATTGATAGTGCTCAACATTTTCATAACAAACTAAATATGATAATAAAATTATAAATGGACTGACTCATTACTTAATAAGTCTGAACCATGAGTAAACACATAGGTATTAGGTGTTCATAACCCGGCAGCACTGAATGATACTTAAAATATGATAACACCATCTAAAACATTGGTAGGAAGTTATAATTTAGGGAACCCAAACCTTAATCCATTTAAATAACTGATAATCTCATGAATTACAACATGGGGATAAGTTAAACTTTGGAGAACATCATGTTTACATAATTTAATATATGAATTTGACAACTTGACATGGTATTGACCAAACATAACATGGGAGTTTGGAATTTAAATCATTTAAAATCTCAATTCACATGGGAAAGCTAATAGCAAGGCTAGAATGTAAAATCTATAAGGAAACATAGGAAATTTTATAATTTTCACTGAACTACATCATAGTAAAGAGTAAAATTCATACTCAAACCAAAAATAAGATTTTTGGGACTCAATGGGTAAAAGAAACCCATTGATGAATACCACCACATACCTGGAGTGGAAGCTCTAAGAAAAATCTGTGAAATTGATCTTGTTCTTGAGAAACCCTTATTACTTGAGGGAGAGAGAAAATTGCCCTTTTAATTCTCTTTGGTGGAACTAGAGTTTGTGTTGTAATTTGGGGCTCTGGGGTGTTTTATACTACCCCTTGTGAAGCCAAAATGACATGGGTTTGGCTTTTGAGGGAATGGTAAAAAACATAAAGTTCCTTGGAAAAACATGCAGGAAAACACATTCCCAGTAGTTATAATTTAATTTTATGACTTGTAAGATGAGGTTATGAGTTGGAATAGCAACTCATAAGCTTGGCAGTGGCAAAAGTGACCCAAACTAGTCAACATATGAGAGGTATCTTACAGCTGGTCAGATGTCCTGAGGATTTAAAATATCTAGTAGTAACTTGGATTCATATGACTTGTAATATCAAGTGATGATTCCTATGGTCGAGTTGAATCCTAAATAGAACCTCAATCACTCTACGTTGTCATGGGTATGATTTATATCTTATGACTCATATGATGTATATCGACCTAAGAAGATGAGTCGTAGTTGTATAATGACTTCAAAACATGAGGTATTATAGCATTGGTTGGGATTGTCTCTATTCTCTCACTATTCTTCAAGAGTTTGAGGCATCTACTAATATTATTACTGGTATGTTAAAACTGTTCTCCCATGATATGTACTATTTACTTAATTTAGGGTCCACTCTCCCCTATGTGACCCTATTTATAGCTATTAATTTTGTTTTTAGTCTCGAGTTTATGCCAGATCCTTTTCTATTTCTACCTCGGTGGGTGACCATGTGGTAACTAGAAGAGTTTATAGGGTTTGTGTCGTATGTGTGGGTGGTTGAAAGTCTTTGGTGGATTTATTTAAATTATATATGGTTTATTTCGATGTCATATTGGGGATGGATTGGTTACATGCATGCTATGCATCTCTAGACTGTCAAACCCATAAGGTCATCTTTATATTTCCTAATGAGCTAGTTATTGAGTGGAAGGGTATTTCCCTAGCTCCTAAGGGGAAGTTCATATCACATCTTAGAGCTTACAGGTTAATATCCAAAGGGTGTCTCTATCATCTGGTTTGGGTTAAAGATTTACACTCAGATAGTCTGTCATTACATTCTGTCTTGGTAGTGAATGAAATTCTTGAGGTCTTCCGATGACCTTCCTAGTGTCCTAATAAGGAAATTGGGTTTGGATTGATCTTGTTATGGATACCCATCCTATTTCTATTCCCTCTTTATAGAATGACTCCAGTCGAGCTCAAGGAGCTTAATAATAGCCAAAGTATCCTTTTGATAAAGGTTTGTCCGCTCCAGTGTTTTTCCATGGGGTACTTTCATTCTTTTTTGCATAAAGGGGATGGTTTTCTCTAGGTATGTATAGGTTATCGGTGGGTGAATAAGGAAATAAAGGTGACCTCCTTGTGGGGTGGACCATATATGTATATTTTACATGGGGTACTCTGTTGGTAGTGTGTGATGGTTGATAGACACTATGTTTAAACCCTAGATATATATTTGGTGAAATGAGTATGTTAGCTCAAGGGTAGCAAAGCGAGATTTGTGAGTTGTGGGGGTTGATGTCTAGGATTGGTGGGGTGTAAGAAAGAGACAAGGTTGGTGACTCAGGGAATACAAGAGTGGGAAAGTTGTGACATATAGGCCAGAGGACCAGGATGAGCTAGCAGATTAGGGGCTAAGGTAATGACTGGGTTAGAGCATAGAGTTTGTAAGACTATGTTGAACTCTAGGTATAATCCGGGTAAATGAGGTTTTAAGGATAAGAGATTCGAGTATCCCTAGTGCATATCTATAATGTACCCCTTATAGAGGAGTATTGTGCTTATAGGTGTAGTAAGATAGAGATCGAGGGCTAATCTAAAATTTTCTTCTAGAGATGGACTTTAAAGGGAAATTTGGGGTGAATTTACTCCTAATCTAGCGATTCCCTCCTATTTCAATTAAGAGGGAACTCTACTAATGTTGTACACATTCTAATAGCATTTATACCTAAGATTCACATTTTGCATACCATGTATGTCTATACTCTAGCCCCTGAACCAAGGGCAATAATGGTTCTCAAAAATTTAAACTTCCAAGTATTCTAGCTGTATGTCATTACACTCATGATCCGTATATTTTTGTCTTACGTCATGCTTGGTTCCAAGAAATAGTAGTTTTAAGCGACAATCTTTTCTTTATTCCCTGAACATGAATCTCAGCTTTACATTATATTACCCATGATATATGCAGTCGTGTTTCTCCCAGTGCCCAGTCCTAAAGACTTTTACTATGGTGTGTTTATGTCAGAATGATCCTTCATTTATAACATAGGTGGTTTCTATGGAGTACCTAATTCCTAATGTGTCACGTTTTATTTTGTAGGTCTGGCATTGAGTAGAACGACAAATAGGAGTTGTAACTGAGAAGTAACCCCCCTTTCCCACCCTCTCCCATTCTTAATATTTGTACTTTTAGTTAATCAATGACTCTTTTTATGTTAGGGCGGCAGTGGTAGTGGATGCATAGTAATATTTTTGGATGAGGGATTAGATGCCCTTGGTTGTGAAATTTTAGGGTGACTACTAGATCTAAGATTAAAAGAGTAGATGAAAGAATAAGAACTTTGTTCTATAAAATAGTTTAGGAGGGGAGTTTCGGTGAAAATCTTGGTGATAGTAAATAAAATTCTATCTCTCAGGTGGGATATTCGTAAAGTGGAGGTAGAGAGGTAGGCTTGAATGTTAGGGGTTGATAGATACCCACCTATTCTTCTATGCGATTATAGCTCCTTGATTATGACCTAAATTTTCTTGATTATGGTGATAGACGGGGTATTATTATTAGAGTGATGTAAATTATAGGATCCCATGGCTTTCACTAGCACGTTTAACTCCTGATTAGTCTTTACCATGGGATGAATGCGTGGTTAAACTCAAGCCCTCTAGTTATGTATTCATGGGGGAAGTTAGGATGTTGAGATAAAGGAGTGTTGTCTTTATGATAAAATTTTGGTGGAGAGTGTGGTCCTATTTGTGGGATATTTGATGCATTGGTTGCTAAAAAGGGAGCTTTGCGGGGAGCTGAAGGGGACGTGGAGTCTGACTGCTCTTCTTACTCTCTGTTTTGGATAGTTGTGCTTAAGGAGTGTATGTATTATTAACTTCTTTGTTTTCTGTCTTTGTTAAAGGTAGATTGAAGATTTCCTTGGCATCTTTATTTTCTAACTTAGTTAAAGGTAAGAGTATTGATGTTTGGGGGTTTAATTGTGCTTGTACTGCCTTGTCCCATTATTCAAGGAAGAATGATCCAAGTGGGGGAGATTTGAAACACCCTGGGTTTTGGCCCTTGAAAATTTCCTCAGTTTTGAACCTTCTAATCATCATACGACTTACACCCTGAATAGTATGGTGTGGGTATGGGTCTAGACCATAGTCGTATATTGGTAAGTGTGATATTTGCCAAGTTTTGTTCTCGGTATGAGAATACATCATACAAGTCATATGTACATGATATGAGAGGTAGGGTCCAAATCGTATATTTCCAGTGTCTAGCCTAGATCTTTCTTCTTAGGGTATGACATAAAGGGTATTAGTCATAAAGTGATGGCACAAGTTAGGTGAGGGAGTCGTATATTGGACAAAATATGGTGTCCAATTTTCTAATCAAGGTACGAGTGGAAGGTACCACTCGTATGATATGGATACGAGTGGAGGGGTCCAACCGTACCCTCCTGCGAGTCATCTATAACTTTTAAGTTGAGGATATTTTGGACAATTCCCACCCCAAGCCCTTAAGATCTCACCTATTATAACCTTAATTAGTCATCCTTTGCACACTTTTGAATATTAAAAACACTCTCTAAACTACCTATAACAACCTCTCAAGAAGATTGGGCTAGGGTTTCTTCAATGTGGTCATCTAAAGGCTTAAGGATCAAAATCTTTCCATTAATCTTCATAACTCAGGCATGTTACTCCTTCCTCATTGTTAGTTCAACTAATACCTTTCTTTAATGAATGGTTTTCATGGCATTATTTTGGGTATGTGTTGGTTTAGAAATATATGTTGGGGTTTTTAGTTGTTCTTAGTTGGATAATGTTTTCCCATGTTTTGTTATAATTGTGGTTTGAACATGTGGTTGCATGGGAATGGCCAATTAAGGCTTGGCTTTGGTTTTGGAAACTATATGCCCTATATATGTTTGTGAAAATGTCAATGAGAATGATTTTGTCACATAGTTTGACTCTTATTGAAATCTTTGCATTGCATAATATAGTAATGGAACTCAAATTGGTTTGGTTGGTTTTAAATAGTATGGAAAGGCTTTGGTGGCCATGGATTTAGTCTTAAAAACCTTGTGGGGTACTTGGGAATCCCCTAAGTGATTTTTATAATGAAGTCAATGGGGTACTTGGGAATCCCTTAAGTGTTGGCTAATGACATTGATTGCAATCTATAGTCGCTATGATGATACCACTACATAATGCCTTGATACATGACTTCTAGAATTGGTGGTTTAATTAGTGTAAATTTTTTTACTGGCCAATAATGGTAGGTTGTGATAGTTAACCATGAAGGTGTGATTCCAATGGACAGGCACTAGAAACTTATGTTTGCCGACATAAGGGTTGGTCTTAGTAACCATATGCTTGTGGGGTACATGGGAATCCCCCAAGTTTAAAATTGTCTATATGTATCATGGAGGGCGAAGGGAACACGGGAATCCCCAACCCCTATGATATATCCAGTTTTGCGGCTACACATACTAGGGCACGTCTAGGGGGTAACACTGGACCCATATAGCCTGTGGGTGGATTATGATGATAAAGATATACAACCCAAGTTAAAGTTTTTTAATGCATGCTAAACTCGATTCCCTTTTCTAGCATGATATATATATATATATGTGTGTATATATGTGATTGTATATAGTTATTTACTTTGGTTAAGAATAATGGCATTATTTTATCCTTACACCTGAGTACAAGATAGCATTCACCTGCTAACCCATCTTCGGGTGTTGTATCCCCATGTGATGCAGGAACCGGCTATACTATCATACCTCCTACTCAGTGACTTGGTGATTCGGAGTCAGCTCCTATTTCATGTTATGGTTTATCTTATGCTTTTAGTATTCTCTTAACATTTGTTTTTGGCTATGGTTGGGGGCATGTCCCGACTAGATATTCTTGGACATTATTTAGAAGCTTTGTATAGACAATTGTTGACTTGGGTATATTACGATTTTGTTTGGTTTAGATGGTATGACTTTGTTTGGTTGGTCTCGATTCTAGACTTATCCCAAAGTCATTGAAATTTTAATACTCTAACTTGTTATATATTCGAAATTCATCTAACATGGGTTGTATATTGGTTAGTTGGATTAGGTATAGGGGTGGTCTCTGGTCCTGATCAAACTTGATATGCCCGACACAATGAGGCCCTGGCTCGAGTTATGGCGTGTTCACCTTACTAATCGTCTTCAAATTCTATATCCCCATGAGATGCAGGAACCGACCATACTTTTATTCCTCCTTCTCAGTGATTAGACGATTCGGGGACAGCTTTTGAGTCATACTGAAGTGGTTAGCCTTTATACTTTGAAAAATCCTATTTCATTTTATGGATCTTTTTATATATTTACTATTTCTTTTGGTCTTGGTTTTGGCTATGGTCAGGGTCATGTCCCAACTGGATGTTCTTTGGTTTTGATTAGAGGGTTTGTTGGACTACTGTGGATATAGGAAATATTGGTTGGTTGTACGGTTGTCGCTGGTTGGTTCTTGTTATATACTTATCATAATGTCCTTAAATTGATATTCCCTTATCTTCTTATATGTTTGGAATTTATTCGACATGGGGTGTAAGGTGGTTAATGGTTTTGGGTATTAGGGGTGGTCTACGATCCTGGTTGGACTTAAGATACCCACCACGGCCAGGCCCTGGTTAGGATCGTGACATATAGGATATTGTACTTTAGTTCCTGAATATTGTTAGAATAGGATAGTTTATCCTTATTGATCCATTAGCATTATTATGTTTAGTTTCTTGGATAGTTATCTGTAGTTTATATTTCTATTTCATATGTTATTGATACTTATATTATTTGTGGAGATCGGTCGGTAGATTCCTACTGAGTACCATATGTTTGATACTCATACTACATTTCTACAGTCTGTAAATCATAGTACAATTTCTCATCGTTAAAGTATGAATCGTGAGGAACAGCCATGGATCAAAGATTTGAGGTGAGCTCCTAGCATTTGAAATATTCCTACTCTCCCTCTTAGTATTAGACTAATCTTATTTGTATTCAGAGACATCTTTTTATATATATTTATTTTATATTTTACCTGTATTTATGTTGTATTTGAAGCTCTTGTACTAACTTCACCAGGTTTTGGGATTTCATCTTTATATTAGTCTCTTTATTAGATTCTTTTCCATTTCTTTTTTAATTTCTCTTGATATTTTGTTACTAGCATTCTTAGACTACAGATTGACTTACTTACTAGTGGATTGTAATAGGTGCCATCATTATCTGAGCAATCGAATTATGACAGAGTGATTTCTTTGTTTTTGTAAAATGTGTTGAACCCATCATTACAAAATTTCAAGTCATTATTTGTTCTAAGTCATTTGATCTGTTTTCATGCTTGCTTCTCAATAAAGTCTATCCATTATTTGAAAGTTAAGAAAACATCACTTTTATTTTTTAGGAAATAAACCCAAACTTTCCTTAAATAATTATCAATGAAAATTAACAAATATTTAGCACCATCTTTTGATGGGTATGAGAAAAACTTCAAAGATCTGAATGAATGTAGTCCTAAATACCTTTTATTCGATGAGTTGTTGTAGATTTGAACTTGACTCTTTTTTTCTTTTCGAACACATAGTGTTTTCAGAACTCCATGTTCTCAGTAGTTATCCACATAAGAAACCTCTTATGCTGAGGATGGAAATGCTTTTCTCACTCATATTATCCAATTGCATATGCCATAATTTTGTGATGTCAAAAACAGATTGATTTAAAGTAAAATTGTAGCAACAGGTTTAATAGTGAATCCCAATAAAATGTATAGCATATCATATGTACGTGCTTTCATGCTCACAAGTGCACCTACAGAAATTTTCAAACCTCCACCTGCATCTATGTATCTATATCCAAGAGATTGTTGAGTGTCTAGTGAGATAAGATTTTTGTTTAAGTCAGGAACATATCTA
The DNA here is from genome assembly GCF_002878395.1 of Capsicum annuum. NCBI lineage: Eukaryota > Viridiplantae > Streptophyta > Magnoliopsida > Solanales > Solanaceae > Capsicum > Capsicum annuum. The sequence goes on from NC_061111.1 coordinate 185,178,756, forward strand.
ACATAGATGAAATTTCTTTCTACACCACCATGTATTTTGATTTGGATTGTACATTTATCAAAAAAAATTCAAGGATCACTATTTTCCATTAAGAAAACTCCAAATTCAACAGATTCATACATGATAAACAAATCTCTATGAGGACATATATGATAAGAACAATCCTAATTCAAAATTCTCTCATTCTTAGATTTAAAATTATTAATAGCTAAAAATATTATTTCCTTAGACTCATCAACAACGACACTTGTTTCAGTAGGGTCATTATTTTGGTACTCATTTCTATTTTTCTTATAATTTTTTTTATTTTTCAACTTATATCATTCAGAAATAGTTTGACCTTACTAATGATAGTATCTGCACACTATATTTAGGTATCTGGATTTTGATCTTTATTTAGACCCCTCACTATTTGATTCTTTCTTATTAGGTCTACCTTTTATAAATAATTCTTTTTCCGTGAATTTCACTACTTTTTTCAGTAATATCTCTATCTATCTGTTCTTTTGATTTTAAGATAGATTTAATTTTTCAGTTAGAAATAGTATTCTTTTTCCAGAAATTATAGTATTTTTTATATGCTTAAATGATTGGGGTAAGGAAATAATTAATAAGGTGCTTAATCTTCACCTTTAACTTCGACGTCTATATTACTTAAATTCATAATAATAGAATCAAATGCATCAAGATGTGAGAGTATATATGTATCTTCAATCATACAAAATGTATAAAACTTTTACTTTAGGTAAAATTTATTTTCCACTATCCTTTTCATATACAGGTTTTTAAATTTTTCCCATATGCCTTTGGAAGTGGTTTCTACAGATAATTCACATAAATTCTTATTAAGAGATTTAAAATGATACTTGATTGTGTCTTCTTATCTACGATGGGAATCTCTTGGTCCGACATATTTTTTGGCTTCTTCTATTTTCCTTGCAGCACCATATCTAAGCAATCCTAAATTAGGATAGCTTTCATCTTTAATTGCCACATCATGATGTTTGTACTTTGGTTAAATTTCTTAACAAAAGTCTTTGTTACAATCATTTTTTACTATTTACAATATACTATTTCAATTCATCCTATCAGATTCGACTCTATTACCAATTTGTTAGGATTGAGAACTTAGCTATTACAGAATTTAGTCAAACATAATTATAATGATAGTAAAAAAGATAATAATAATAATAATAATAATATAACTATAATAGTAATTTAGGAAAATAAAGAATGCACAAATTAATTAATGTGGTTCAGTAAGTGTGACCCACATCTACAAGCGAAGAGGAACAGTTTTACTATACCAATAAGAGTACAATAGATAGTACCAAATCAAAGTAAATATTCTAATCAATCCAAAATATCCCAAGAGAATAAATTCACAATATTAATCGAAAAGAAGGGTTCACACAAATGTTTCCCAACACTACTCTCTTACAAGATATACTCTTAAAGAGAGACAAAGAAAGAAAGCAATGAAAGGCTTGCAAATGCTTCAAGGTGCATTAGGAATGAGAAGAAATGACCTCCTTTTATAAGACCCAAACTTAGGCTCCAAGTTGGATAAAAAATATGAAGAAAAATCCAAAAAGTAATCTCATCCATATGGTCAAACTTTGGCTCAAAAAAATCTCTTAGTTGAAATTTTCTGTAAAGTATCATAAGAATTTCAATAAATTATCAAGACATTTTTAATAAATAGCCGAATTATGGTCAAATTACAGTAAGGACACATATGTAAACAAAATGATGTATTTAAAATAAAGTATCATTAATTTGAATAAATAAAATAAAAGATCTTACATAAAGACTGAACATAAGACTATAGATAAACTGCATCTATAATAATATATCCTAACAGGTTAAGAACCAAAAACTTGGTGATTTGGCTCAAAATATTAAAATCCAAGGGTGGAAGTGAATGATGATAAACATAGACTTTATTGTATCTTTACCTTGAAGGAATACCAAGTATGATTCGGTTTAAGTGCTCGTAAATAGGCTTACAAAATTCGCACATTTTCTTTCTGTGAAGATAATGAATGATTAGTTGATAGTTTGGTGTTGAACTCTCATAAAACTGATAGTTCTTGGGTTTTTGACCATAACTCAAAATATAACTAATAGTAGCCCGTAAACAAAATTGAATTACTCATCATTTATAAATAAGGCATGTTACGTTCTACAACATGTAAAAGTTCTTTACGAAATTGATTCAAGAGAAAATTCACCATCATACGTAACAGTTCTTTACAAAAATCAGCACGAGAGACTTCACCTACTAGAAGAGAAATAGGATATAGGTAAGCATGGAATATATTATCAAAATATGATCCTATCTAAGAAGCGAGGCTCACTATAAAAATATCGTGTATATGAAATTCTTTTCATAATGGTTATTGTAATCAACAATTTAATATTTATAAAGATTGTTCCATTAGTACTTTTAAAGGTATGGGGTTCATATCTAGTATTTATTGCTATTTTAAAGATTTTTCACACATAAATTTATACTTGAAGTACCGGGTTTAGTGATATCGCTTAAATTACACTCTTGAATGGGTGTAAGCAATCGTTGTCAATATAAAACCCAACTAGGTTGGGGTTGAATCCCATAGGGAATAGGGTGTGAACTTTGATTTATTTACGAAATGCTTTACTGATAGTTTACTATTTCTAAAAGATGGGGGTTTAAGTTTCATAGAGAGTCAATTGTCACTTTCAATGTTTTAGTGTTGTAATCAATATAAATGAGAAACCAGAGTTATGTTCACCATGGGTATTAGGAGTTAACAAATATTAGGTAATGCTTGGGATTCTTGGAGTAAGTAGAAACAGCAGAATATCCTTGACTATGATACTTTCTGACTTATCTCTAGACCTCACCAGACAATTTATTATCTAATTCTCTCGAACTTAAATGACTTATCTATTTCCAATAGGATATTATCTCAGGTAGATTAATCTAGTTACGGCATCAATCATTAAACAGAAGGTTGGTAGCTTCCGAGTCCCTGTTGATAATTCACGAACTCTAGTCTATTTCTCTATTAGAAGCAAATAAAACCTAAGGCATAATATAATATTTTCAACCACTAGATTTCAGTTAAAACAACAGAATTTCAAGGTGTTCTACTACTCTTTGAATCCGTTAAACACTTAACATCATATCAAACCCTAATCCATGGATCCCATAACTCCGGTTAATAGAATTAGCTGCTCATGATTTGATGATCAAAATAACAAGTTGAATTCATGATGATAAGGATAAACTTACAAATGGATGAAAAAAATAACAAGTAGTTCCTTTAATTTAATCACTGGATGTAAAACCAAAAATATTTGATAAGAAACAAGAAGAATAATTGATGAAAGAGAGAAATTTACGTCCCTCTCTTCTTAAGGTTAATGTCTGATAGATAATGACCGATTCCCTTTAAAACCCCTAAAACAAGTCTTTGACTTTGAATGATGTCCGAGTCTATTTACCTAAATGGCAAGCATCACAGATGTGATCCCTTTCAAACTTGAGTTTTGGTCGAAACAACTTCTCAATGATATGCATACTAGCATGCCCAAGATTTTTATGCCACAACCATATATCATTGGTTTATATAGTGAGGTAGGTTAAGGTAGCAAAGTTAGGGCTATTTAAGACATAAATATTATCAATACGTTCACTGATGAGAGAGATGTCTCTTTTGTCCTATTTGATGAAGCAACTTTTACCTTTGAGAGAGACCCTAAATCTGGTGTCACACAGCTAACTGATGCTGAGAAAGTTATGTTTGATGTCGTCTACCAAATATACTTCAGTAAACTCACATGAGGAGCTGAGCTTTACTAAGCCAACTTCGATGGCATTGCCTCTAGCGTTGTCACTGAATCTGATTAATCCCTTATCTACTTTTCTCAAAGGAAAAAATTCTTTCTTTCTGGTCATGTGTATGGAATATCTGTTATCAATGCCTCATTTCCTTTTATATCTCTTGCGGGCATGTTCCTGCAAAATAAAAAAAATTATTTTGTTTAGGTACCCAAGTAGTCTTGGGTCCTTGCAGGTTAGAGGTGCTTCCTCTAGGATTCCAAACCCACACATTTTTTTAGTCTTGTGCCTGTAACTATAGGATTCATTCCCTTTCTGAACACAAATAAAATAGACAGGTACTCGAGATGAGAAAGAGGTCTTGGCTGATTTAAACGATTCTGATGAGGAACTTGAATTGTTTTTAAAAGAGTTTGATCTCACAAAATTGTGACTTGGTGATTTTTTAATGCTATTCAACTGCATTTTTACATCATCAAGCTCTTCATGAAGTAAGTCAATTTCAATTTAACATGCTTCAATTTCTATTTGATAGTTTCTTCGTTCTTCTTTGAGTTTTTGTTTAAATCGTGCTTTGTAACTTTTCTTCTCTTGAGTGAGTTTATTATATTCGTATATAACTTTTTGAAGCTCATTGGTTATTATATCTACATTAGATTCAAGGTTATTGCAATTATAATAGTTGTGTAGCCTTACCTCGCTAGATTCATATTTTGCTAAGAAACACATATTGGTAGAGTCTTTTTCTTCTTTGATTTCATCTTCATCACTCTAGAATCCAAAATTTTGATTCTTCCTAGATGATATTTTTATTAATTTTGGATAATTTTGTTTGAAGTGGTCAGTCCTTCCACAATGATAACAGCGATCATCGTTTCTAGTGGATTTATTATTTTTGGCTCCGTGGGATCTTTGTTGTCTCTGTCTCATGATCTACCTTACTCCATGATTTATAAGAGCCACTTCGCTATTGCTATTTTCCAGAATGTCCTCTTCTTCAGTTGGTGTGGCATTGAAGGCTATTGGTTTCTTCTTTTCCTCTTTGTGGTACCTATTGATATAATTTTGGTAATATGCAATGAGGTTAACTCATAGTTTTTCATATGTCATGTTGTGAACATCTCCATCTTCCAGAATGGCAGCCTTGGTTTCCCAAATTTTTGAGACTTTGAACCATCTTTTGGATTGCAGGATATATGGATAGATTATACCTCGTGAGTTTAGTTTGCATACAATCTTGCTGAATCGGGCAAACATTATTTCAATGTTCTCATTTTCTTCCATTTTGAACAGCTTGGGTTCATTGACAGGGGCAGTGATCTTTGACTTTTTAACTTTGGTGGTTCCTTCGTATGTTACCTCCAATTTGTCACATGTTTCTTTTGCAGTCTCACAGGTTGATATTTTGTCATATTCTTCTCCACTAACTTCACACAGAAGTAAAATTATAACTCATGCATTAGCTTGGATTACCTCATGTTGTTATTTGGTGACCTCAAAGTTTTCAAGGTCTTCTACATCAGTACTGCTTGATTCTTTGTCTTTGTCCTTTTGCATATCTTTGAGTCCTGGAATCGACTTTGGTCATTTTTTAATGACCACCTAGGCTTGGAATTCATTTGATTGGATAAAAAATCTGAATCTATTTTTCCAGTAAGAGTAGTATTTTCTATTAAAGTATGGTGGTATTGTGGAGGAGTGACCATCTAAAAGAAAAGCACCGAGAATTTAATAGTTTGCCATTTGATCATTGATCACGTGTGGTAAAGCAACACTATTTGTAAGACCTACTCTGATACCAATTACAATTCAAGAAGGGGTGAATTGAGAATTTCTGTGACTCGACTATTGACTCCTCACAGTTGACTTACCTGCAGATCAGTATACTTCACAAAATAGATTAGATTTGAAACAAACAAGTAAATAAATAACTGAATGTAAAGTAATGAACACGAAGATTTATCCTAGTTTGGAACACCCCTTGGGTTTCAACGTTTCCTTAGATCTTTCAATATTGAGATCGGGTACAATGATAAGAAACAAGTTCCAAAGACTTATTTTATTCTTCAAATTTTCTGACACAGCTTCAATTTGTATTGCAATGTTGACTCGATCCTATTCTTTATATAATAATTGTAAGCTAAAGATTAGAAAGCTTTGTGAGACTAAGATTGAGACACTTTGAGGTTTCTCCTTGAAGTTGCCTGTGCTCTACAACCTTTTCTATTCTTTTATAGTTTCTAGCTTTCTTTGTCATTTCTTCTTGAAAGGAAACCCAAGATATTTCTTCTCTATCAAGGATTTGAATTGATTCCTTGATTGAGGTATGGCACCATAAAGCATGTTCATATCAGATATGTCCAAACGTGGTGCAACTTTCACAGCTTTACATGTCCATATCAGATATGTCCATGTAGAGGTTGTGGTCTTCCTTTCTTTTATTCTAAGTCTTGATTGATTTGATTTTTCATGATTTTGGGACTATGATCCTTCTTTGTTTTATTCAAATGCTTGATTGATTTGTTGCCATACTCTTTAGATGTCATGGCCATAGATCTTCATGATTGGATGCCCTTCTATTTTTTGAGCCATCTCTCTTGCCTAATTCCAATTTGAATTAGCCTTCTTTGATCCTTCATATCTTTGTGTGAGATATCCTTCCATCATTTAGCAATCTTCTAATATCCTGCAAAAGTCCACTAATTAGTTTGTCATTATTAAAACTTGAATATAGGAGGCTAACACTTCCATATGCAATGAGATTACCTCGTAGCTCCTCATATGTCATGTTATGAAGATCTCTATATTCCAGGATTACAGTCTTGGTTTCCCATATTTTTGGGAGACTTCGGACAAGCTTCAGGACTTGCAGGCTATGTGATAGATCATCCCCAGTGATTTTAGTTCACATATGATCTTGCTGAAGGAAAACATTGTTTCAATGTTCTCATTTTCTTCCATTTTAAATAGATCATATCATTGACCAGGGCAGAAATCTTTGACTTTTTGACTTTTGTAGTTCCTTCATAGGTTACCTCCAATTTGTACCACATTTATTTTGCAGTCTCGCAAGTTGATATCTTGTCATATTCTTCTCCACTAACTACACAAGGAAGTAAACTTATAGCACATTCATTTATTTGGATTACCTTATGTTGTTCTTTAGTGACCTCGAAGCTTTCAAGGTCTTCGATGTCAGTATTGCTCATTTCTTTGTCTTTTTCCTTTTGCTTATCTTTGAGTCCTATAATTGGCTTTGGTCCCTTCTTAATAACAACCCAGGCTTGGAAGTCATTTTATTGGACAAAGATTCTAAATCTATTCTTTCAGTAGGAGTAGTGTTATCCATTAAAGTATAGTGGTCTTGTGGAGGAATGATCATCTTAAAGAAAATCACCGGGAATTTGATAGTTTTCCATTTGATATTTTCTCACGTGCGGTTAAGCAACACTATTGGTGAAACCTGCTCTAATACCAATTGAAAATCAAGTGGGGGAGGGGTGAATTAAAAATTTTTTGTGAGTCGACTGTTGACTCCTCACAGTCGACTCTCCTTCAGATCAGCATACTTCATAAAACAGGTTATATTTGAAATAAACAAGAAGGTAAATAATTGAATTTAAAGTAAAAGACATGAAGATTTATTCTGGTTCAGAACATCAATCTGGTGCCTACTTTCAGTGCTCTTGGGTTTCAGCTTTTTCGTAGATCTTTAATATTAGGCTCGAGTACAATGATGAGAAACAAGTTTTGAAGACTTATTTTGTTCTTCAGATATAATGACACAACTTCAGTTTGTAGTACAAAGTTGACTCGATCCTATTTTTTATACAAATATTGTGATTTAAGAGTTACAAAGCTTTGTGAGACTAAGATTAATACACTTTGAGAATTTTCTTGAAGTTGTGCAAGCGTTTCATCCTTTTGTCTTTTCTTTAATAGTCTCTAGTTTCTTCTCAATCATGGATTTGAATTGATTCCTTGATTGAGGGATGGCACCATAAAATATGTCCATATTATATATGTCCATACATAGTGCAACTTCCACAGCTATACATATCCATATCAGATATGTCCATGAAGAGGTTGTGGTCATCCTTCCTTTTACTTTAGTCTTAATTGATTTTATTTGTCGTGATTTCGGAACTGTGATCCTTCATCCTTTTATTCTTGTACTTGATTGATTTGCTTGCCATAATTTTTAGATGTCGTAGATCTCCATGATTTGATGCTCTTCCATTTTTGGAGTCGGCTCTCTTGCCTGGTTACATTCTGAATTATCCTTCTTTTATCCTTCATATCTTTGTGTGAGATATGGTTCCTTCATTAGTGATCTTCAAATATCCTACAAAAGTCCACTCATTAGTTTGTCATTATTAAAACTTAGATATAGAACCTAAGAGTTGTGACAATTATATATTATTAATACATAAAGAGATTATAATTTGATTAGTTTGCCCTCAGTTCACTAATTAAAAAAATATTATATATATCTTCTTAAGGAAGTTATTTTAGAATAGTGTGCTAGAACTTAAAAGGTAACCCTCCCTTAACCATAGATATGAAAGTAGCAGTTATTTCTAGGATTTAAAGTTTATGTGCTTCTTTATAGTAATTATAAATTAATTTATAATATTATTTGAGTTTACAATTAAATATTTTTAATAGTCAGTGAATTTTTCAACAGATTTATAAAGTATTAGCAAAATCTACCAGGTTCTTGTGAATCTATAGCTAAAGCTTTGGATCCGCCACCCCAAAGCTATAATCCTCTCTAAAATGAATTTAATCATTTTTAGTCATATAGCTTTGTATGATAATAGATTCATCCATGGACTTGTCTTTGAATAGATAAAGATAGGTTTCAATAATGGGTTGTGGTGTAGTGGTGGGACTACTCTACCCTTAATCAAACGTATTAGGTTTGAGCCCTGGGTATGGAGAAAATCTTGTTGGGAGTGTTAGAAAAGGCAAGGGAACAATCAAAATGCCTGACAGGGTAGCAGCGGAAGAATAGCTAAGTCTAAACTTTTCCTTCCAATTTGAACCAAGAGGAGACAAGCAAACCCAAGCAATACGAAGTAATATGGCAGTAAATAAATCAACTATATAAATATGGCAAGACAAGAATAACAAGACACAAAATTTACGTGGAAAACCCTTTGATGTGAAGAGTGAAACACTACGGGACTAAAACCTTCACTATAATCACCAAGAGTTACAATATTGTTCTCCGAAATATCCACCAACAAGTGCCAAACAACTAGAAATAACACATAAACCACAACACCAAAAACTAGAGAAATAAAGGAGCATAAATTCCTAAAATGCAGCTGATGTTTGGGAATGAAAAATAGGAGCCAAAGGACACAAAATCAAGATCTGTCAGTTCCTAATCAAAGATTAATATGAGAGTAACAAGTTTTGCCAAAAATCAGCTCAATCGAACAATAAACGAAGCGGAAATCGCAATTTGAAGTTGATAGTTGTGGCTGAAATTTTACGTGCGAAAATCTTCTCTTGTTTTCTCTCAATTGCTGCTGAAACTCTCTTTTGTAGATGGTAAAATAAGACCTAAAAAGATCTATACATATGGCCCATAGTAATGGCCCTATGGGCAAAAGTGTATTGGTCCAAATTGGGCTTTATTTATCTACATAGGAAGGGAAAAGACACATATCCCAATAATTCTCCCCCTCCCAACTATGTGGAGGAGACCGTCATCCCAGTGATTATGCAACAATCTTCAAACTCCCCTCTTGGCAAAGTTTTAATCATAATGTCGGAACCATTATCATCCGTGTTAATCTCCTCGAGTTCAAGCAACTTAGAATCTAATACATCTGGAATCCAATGGTATCTCACATCAATGTGTTTAGTCAGACCATGAAATGTAGAATTCTTGCCAAGATGTATGTCACTTTGACTGTCGCAATAAAGCACATACCTTTCTTGAGAAAAATCAAGTTCCCCCAAAAATCTCTTCATCTAAAGCAATTATTTACAAGCTTCAACGGCAGCAATAAGCTCATCTTTTGTAGTAGATAGAGCAACACTTTTTTGCAACCTATATTGCCAAGAAATAGCTCTTCTTACAAAAGTAACCAAATACCCTAAAGTAGACTTGCGAGTATCAACATCACCAACCATGTTTGAATCAGTATAACTACAAAGAATAGTCTTTCCTGTGCAAAAATACAAACTCAGACTAGAAGTGCCACAAAGATATCTCATAATCCACTTCACAGCACTCCAATGTTATCTTCCCTAATTAGGAAGAAAACGGCTAACAATACCAACAACATAAGAAATATCCAGTCTTTTGCAAATCATTGCATACATCAAACTACCAACAACTGAAGCATAAGGAACTTTTTTTATATCTTCTTTCTCATCATCACTGGAAAGACACTGCTTCGTACTCAATTTGAGGTGTATAGCTAAAGGTGTACTGACAAACTTAGCCTTATCTATGTTGAAACTTTTAAGTACTTTCTGAATTTACTTCTCTTTTGAAAACCACAACTTCTTGGCCTTTCTGCAATGGACAATCTGCATACCAAGAATCTGTCTTTTTGGTCCTAAGTTTTCATAGAAAAAAACTTACTCAACTCCTGCTTCAACTTTTGAATCCTGCAAGCATTATGACCAACAACAAGCATGTCATCAACATAAATCAACACCATAATAAATTCACTATCAGAGAATTTTTGCACAAAAACACAATGGTTTGAAGTAGTCTTATTGAAGCCCTACTGACTCATAAAGGAACCAGACTTCTTGTACAACTGCCTGGAAGTTTGTTTCAAACCATACAAGCTCTTATTCAATTTGAAAACATAATTCTCTTTTCCTTTGACTTCAAAACCTTCGGGATGCTTCATATAAATTTCTTCATCTAAGTCCCCATGGAGAAAAGCAGTTTTAACATTCATTTGCTCAATCTCTAAATCTAGACTTACAGCTAAGCCTTGAACCACACGAATGGATGATATCTTCACAAATGGAGAGAATATCTCATCAAAATCAACTCCCTTTTTCTAGTTAAATCCCTTCACAACCAATCTAGCCTTCTACCATGGAACTGGGTTACTATCTTCATGTTTCACCCGAAAAACCCACATGTTTTTCAAAGATTTTCTATCTTTAGGCAGCTTAACCAAATCAAAGATATGATTATCATGCAAAGATTTAATCTCATCTTCCATAGCATCAAACCAATTTTCTTTTTCTTCACTTTCCATGGCCTCATCAAGACTCTCAGGTTCTCCCCCCATCAGTCAAGAGTACATACTCATTGGGAGAATAATGAGATGAAGGTATTCTCTCTCTGGTAGATCATCTGAGAGAACTCTCTGGAGCATTAATAACTGGTTGTTGATCAACCATATCAACTTCCACTGGAGCATCAATAATATCTTGCCGGTCATTTTGAAGATGATAATCATCTTCATTATCAACTTGATTTTCATCATCATGAAGATTTTCTTCAGGAGCAATAGTCAAAGGAACTGGATCAACATGAACTAGGCTCTCACTACTCTGAGAATCAACCTTCTCAGTTTTGTTAGAATCTTTAATTCTTTGGTATTCAAAGAATACAACATCATGGCTTCTAACAAGTTTCTTCTCAACTGGATCATAGAAACGATAGTCAAATTCATCTTGAACATAACAAATGAAGATACAATGTCTAGTTTTAACATCCAACTTTGACCTTTTATTTTTAGGAATATGCACAAAAGTTTTACACTCAAAGACTCTAAGATGATCAAAAGAAACATTCTTACCAGACCAAGCTCTATCAAGGACATCACCATCCAAAGAAATGGTAGGAGATAAATTGATAACATAAGCAGCAATATTAAGTGCTTCTTCCCAAAAGAAATCTAGCAGCTTAGCATCTGAAAGCATGCATCTAACCCTCTCAACTAGAATTCTATTTATCCTCTCTGCTAAACCATTTAATTGAGGAGTCTTTGGAGAAGTTTTTTTATGCCGATTGATGTCGAATACCCTTCTCTCTGCAATATCTATTAAAAGGACCAATATACTCACCACCATTATCTAAGCAGATTTATTTAATTTCTTCCCTATCTGTCTCTCAACCCACACTGAAAGCCCTTGAAAACATCAAGTACTTGATCCTTAGACTTCAAAAAAAATTCCCAGAATTTGCGATAATGATCATCAATTAAAGTCACAAAGTAAAGTACACCAACATGAAACCTTACCTTAAAAGTACCACACAGTCAGAATGTACCAACTCTAGCAAATCAAGTTTTCTTGAAGGCGGATGACTCTGAAAAGAATCTCTTTTCTATTTATCGGCTAAGCAATGAATACATTTCTTCACCTTTGCTTGTTTCACTCTAGAAAGTAATTTTTTCTTAGTCAAAATATCAATCCTCTTCTCACTCATATGACTCAACCTTCTATGTTATAACTCTGATAAAGTATCATTCTCCATAAAGTTTATAGAGCCTCTAAAATTAGAGCCCTAAAATATGTACAAGTTAGACAACTTGTTACATCGTGCTATAATCATCGAACCTCTAGTAAGTTTCCACTAGCCAGCACCAAGTTTGTTAACATAACACTCATCATAAAGGTTCCCTACAAAATTCAAATTCAGGCAAACATCTGGAGCATGCTTGACATTACTGAGAACTAGTTTGGAACCATTGTTACTTTCCAAACAAACAGTGCCAATCCCAAGCACTTTAACTTCATCATTATTTTCTATTTTCAATATCCCAAAATTACCTGGAGTATAAGAAGAAAATAATTTGTTCTTTGGCATAACATGAAAAGTAGCACCAGAATCCACTAACCAGCTAGACTCATCACGAACAAGATTAATGGCATTCTCACCACAAGCAACAAGAATATCATCGTTAGCAACAACGGCAACACAATTTTCGTTATCGCCTTCTTTCTTTTGATGTCTCATATCTCTCTTATGCTTGTAGCAATATTTTATAATATGCCCCTTTTTGTTGCAATAGTCATATGTAACATTCTTCAATTTGGACCTCGACTTGCTTCTACTTTTATCTCTATTATTTGGACTTCTGGACTTGTTTCTCCCCCTCTTTTCAGTAAGCAAAACATCAGAGTATGAAGATGGAGAAGATGAGGCCTAAGATCTTCTTCTTATCTCTTCATTCAAGACACCACTCTTAACATATTACATAGTCACAACACCACCGGGAGCAAAATTAGTCAAAGAAACTCGAAGAGTCTCCCAAGAGTCTGAGTATTAAGAAGCCGCAGACCCTAAATTTCTTCATCGAACTTTACACCCATTCCAGACAGCTGGTCAAGGATACCCTAAAAATCATTTATATGATCAAAAATAGGACTGCCCTTTTTATACCTGATATTCATCAATTGCTTAAGCATGAATAACTTCTTATTGCCAGTCTTCGAAGCATAAAATATCTTGAGCTTATCCCACAAACTTCTGCATATGTCTCATTCACAAGATCGTTTCTAACATTATCTTAAACTCATTGTCTAATATAGCCACAAACCTGTAGGTGCTCAAATTTACAATCCTCATCTGTCATGGATTGAGGTTTAGTAGACGCAAACACAGATAAATGTATTTTCATGACAAAGAGAAGATCTTTCATCTTGTCTTTCCAAGTATAATAATGACTATCATTCAAACACACCATTTCGCTCATATTTTCCTCCATCATTCAAATCAACAATCAGTAACAACCAACTCTCCGATACCACTTTATTGGGAAAGACAAGGGCATAATCAGAATGCCCGACAGGATAGCAGCGGAAGAATACTCAAGTCTAAAATTTTCCTTCCAATTTCAACTAAGAGGAGACAATCAAACCCAAGCAAAATAAATTAATATGGAATCAAATAGATCAACCACACAAATACGGCAAGACAAGAATAACAAGACACCAAATTTATATGGAATACCCTTCGATGTGAAGAGTAAAAAATCACGGGACCAAAACCTCCATTATAATCACCAAGAGTTACAATATTATTCTCCAAAATATCCACCAAACAAGTACCAAATAACGAGAAACAACACATAAACCACAACACAAAAAACTAGAGAAATAAAGGAGAACAAATACCTAAAACGCAGCAGCTGTTCGGGAATAAAAAATAAGAGCTACAGGCCACCAAATCAAGCTCTGTTAGTTCCTAATCAAAGATTGAGATGAGAGAAACAAGCTGACAAAAACAAGATTTCCAAAAATCAGCTCAATCGGACAAGAAACGAAGCGAAAATCGCAATTTGAAGTTGACAGTTGTGGCTGAAATTTTAGGTGCAAAAATCTGCTCTTGTTTTCTCTCTATGGCTGCTGAAACTCTCTTTTGTGGATGGTGAAATAAGACCTAAAAAGATCTATATATATGCTCCATAGTAATGGGCCTATGGTCAAAAGTGGATTGGTCCAAATTGGGCTTTATTTATCCACATAGGAAGGAAAAAGGACCCATATTACAATTGGGAGAGTCACACCCAAAATGGGTCATGCAGTGCACAATTCAAATTAGTTGGGATCCAATGTGAGTATCAAACACCGAGTGAAAAATTTAAAAAAAAAAAATATATAGGTACCAAAACGTAGCCTGACATACGTTTTATGTTTCACTTCTCCACATTTTTTGTGCAACATAGAACAGTCTTCCTCGGGACTTCCCCTGCATAAGCAGTTCATATGCATCCCCATATGTGCACTGCAATGTAGTATGTATTAGTAAAAGATAATTCTGAGTGTAGGAAAGTGAAATTCGAGGAGAGATTAAAACTTAATTTATTTTCACTTAATAAAAATTTTACTTTTAATTATCTAGATCTCAGTCATTACGTAGATTTACATTTAAGGCTTGTATCTTAATCATTTAGATCTTTATTGTGGTGCATCTTTTTATCATTCTTCTATAGTCGCTTAACAGGTCAAGATAATTAATATTTATAACAAAGTCTTACTATCATTAAAATTTATATTCAAAGATTTGGATGAAGACTACAATGCACCACTACTACATTCACTTTTCATCAATAATCGCCACAACCCATCAAGCCACCATTACCAACTACCATCACCTACTGTGTAGCCACAACTATTATCTTCAATCACAACCACCATCCCTAGTCACTACCATTCACCATAATCAATTATTACCAGCATATAGACACTATTTACAATCATCATCACCAACCACCATTATTAGAATACTATTGATAATTATCACTATTATCATTCACTACTTATTTCTATCTTCGCATCACAAACTACCCCACTATCTGAACACACTGGAAATTTTTCTGGACATTACATTCTTCCCCCACTTAAACACGGTGGAAAATGTACCTAACATATGTCTGAAACAGCTAGATCTTCATACTAAGCAAATATTATGGGGTGAAAACTTGGTCAAAAGAAACTAATCATCAACCAATTGCTATGTAACAAAAATTTAGATCGTTTTCGGACTGGATTTATAACCATACTCTCGTATGCCTCCAATGCACTGGGATACATCCACGTGTCATGACTACGGTTGAAAACATCCACCTTTCCTATATATGATAATGCTGAAACACATCCAAACACTTACATAACATCCGCCTCACGTACTGTAACGTTGGAACACATACATGCTTTCCTATGTAAACCTTTTAAAAGTATCACAAGAAGTTCCGACAAATCATAATAGGTCTGGAAATGTCTTTTGAATATCTAACTCTTTTACCTTCCACTCATAATGTCATGATCACAAGTTTATCTTTAAATATGTGTAGATCAACCGTTCTTCTCGATGAACATAACTTGGGCTCCGCAAGGAGATATAGGAGGTCTGCTGACCTCTTAAGCCCAAAGTCTTCAAACCTTGAATCCACAAAGCCATTACGTAATACAAAATAAAAAAAGACTAATTTCCAGTAAAATCTAGAAATGTAAGGTATGATTGCGTACAATAAACTCTTGTGATTCAGCCCTTATATAAACCCTGTGTGTAACAGAAGCTTTAGTGCACTGAGCTACCCTCTAGTAGTAGTATAACGCGACCCAAGTGCACTGAGCTTTGGAGGACTTGGTGGTTCTCTGAAAACATACTCGAGAATTAATTAACCATTGACACTAACAAAATAATAGGTTACTCTTACTCAATCCTAGTGCCCTAAGTTAAAGCTAGATACAACGTACAACCCTCACTTATCATATCAAACTTTTATTGACAAGGTAGTTTTTCCTGTAGGCAATGTTATCAAAGACACTTTTAAGCCCTAAAGCGGGGCTCAAAACGTGTTGAGCGCTTTGTGTCGCTTAATGTACGCTTCAGTGTCATTATCAACTATCTAAAGAAAACTTTTCCTTGCCAATGAGCCTCTTCTGAAGAGTTGACACTAAATAATTGATATTTCATTTATCATAATATTTTTTCAATTTCTTTGTTCATATATTTGTCATTCATGCTTATAATTATTTATCTTTAATTAAACATATATATTTGTATTTTTGTTTCTACCTTTGTGCTTTTTCATTAAAGCTCACGCTTTATTCGCGTTTTGCGCTTAAAGCCCCAACATATGTTAGAATTTTTTTTTCAATGTTCGCTTTTGATAACACTGCCTGTAGGTATTGATATGTTTAAAATTACACCTATAAGATGATGTAACGTAGTCATAGGCAAATATAGTAACCAATAAGGTTGGTGTCAAATTTCTCGAGAATAAGCGTGAAAAGCTACAAAGAGGATGAATACTTGACTGACGATCTAGTTTCTAGTCCGTTATTATAGAAAGAATTGGTTTTGAATTAATATCTAAACTTGATGAAATTAAATTGGTTTGTAACACTATTAGGATTAAAGAACTAAGGTTGTGCCCCCTTTTATGGAATGCAGTGTTATGGATTTTCATGTTGTTAGAGATAATTGGGTTGTCTAGATCGATCCCAACACCATTGGAGCAATCTGTCCTAATTTTTCTCAATATGATTTTCCTAAATCTAGCATCTTCATATATTCTTGATTAGTGTGCTTTATGTTATCAACCACTCTGGTTGTCTTCGTTTGTTGTCTTTAAATTTTGTTGATATAAATTTGCACATAGTAATGTTGTATTTCTCGGGTTTGGTAAAATATATTATTTTTCAACAAAAAACTTTTAATACTTGTTCAAATAACCATACGAATAATCAAATGAAGTTTAAACTCTGTATTTACAACTTTGAACTTTTAACAATAAGTTCAACCTAACTTATGAACATCAACACAATGAAGTTCAAACTTTTTTCTGGAAAATAGCAAAACCAAATGTTAAGAACTTCAAACTTATGAACTATCAAAATAAAGTTTCAAGAACTTCAAACACAAGTTCAAACAGTTGAAGAACTATCAATATGAAGTTCAAACTATTTTCTGGAAAAATAGTAAAACCAACTTTAAGAAAAAGAGATAAAATAGAAAGATTCAAGTCCATCGAATTCATGGTGTGTCCTTAAGAAAATTATTTTCCTCAAGTACTCGAGGTTATGGAATATTTCCTCCCAGGATAAAATGAATCACTTCGACAAAATATCGATACCTCAAACTCTGTCGAACTACGAACGTACTCAACGATAGCAAATCACACTAGAGTTTTTTCAAGAAAGAGGAGTACTGTTTTTCATAAAAATTTCATGTCTATACCTGGAAAAATTCAGGTATGTATAGCAATCAAGGTTTTCCTTCATAAAGAGAAATAATGGTTCAGAAAGGTGCACCCTTTCATAAAGGGACAACTCTTCGAAAAAGGTCCAACTCTTCGAAAAAGCCACAACCCTTTGGAAAGGTCATAACCATACAATCCAAAAAGGTGTCTATTCAATTGGTGTCTTTCAGGAAAAAAATACCTATTTATTTTCCATTCACACCTCTTAAAACCCAACAATCCCTTACATGAATGGAGAATGACTATTTTATATAAAAAAAAAATTATGGACAAGTGTGTGATTTATAAGCAAAGACTAGTTACCCAAGTGCACTGAACTTTCTCGATAAGTCAGTTTTCCTTTGAACTTTTTGTAGTGAAAATTCATTGGATGCACTCAGTCAATCGGTAGATTTGATATCTTTGAACAATTGAGCTTTAATGTACACCTAGACAACACAAATTACACACCCAATCTTTTACCATTTACGATTCTCACGATTTTGTTCGTTTCAGCCATGAACAGGTTCCGGTTTTATGAGAGAGTAGAGAATAGGTCTTTACTAACATTATCCTAGAAGCGGATTCCACTTCACCCTCACATAAGTGATTTCTAAACGTTTAAACCTATAGATCAAACTATTTGGCCAAACCTGTCAAACTCAGAAACCGTTAAAAAGCTTCAAACCATAAGCCTTATCCTTATTCTCTGAATATTTTTTCATCATGAGAATAGGTTGGGTATATTGACAATGTTGAAGTGTCAGTCACATCTTTGGTTAATCTCCTTGACCTAGCTATTGGGATCTCCAGTCTGTTAGCTAGAGTTATCGCTATGCTGACTTGTCCTAGGCCGCAACTTTCTCTCTAGATAGGTCATTTGTAAGTAGATCCAACACATTATAATTTGACTTTACGTAGTCAACAGTGATAATTCAACTAGAGAGTAGTTCTCTAATAGTGTTATGTCTCTGTCATATATGAAGAGATTTCCCATTATAAATCATGCTCCCTGCCCTACCTATCTCTATTTGACTATCACAATGTGTACATACTGGTGCCAAAGGTTTGGGCCAATAAGAAATATCTTCCAAGAAATTTTAGAGCCATTTAACTTCTTCATCGATTTTATCTAACACGATAAATTCATATTCCATTGTAGAGTAGGCAATACATGTCTGTTTGAACGATTTTCAAGAGATTTTTCCTCCATTTATAGTAAATATATATCCTCATGGATTTTACTTTATTCGATTTGATGATCCAATTTACATCACTATATCCTTCAATTACCGCTGGATATTTTTTTATAATGCAAAGTATTGTTTTGAGTATGTTTTAGATATCTCAAAACTCTTTTGATTGTCATCCAATTAGTGGGATTACTCATGTACCAACCCAAATTTATTAATAGCACATGTTATATCTGGTCGCATACAATTTATGATATATATCAAACTTTTCAACAGTCTTGCATAGTTCAATTGTGAGTTACTTTCACCTTCATTCTTTTGAAGTGCAAAGCTCACGTCTGATACAGTGTTAGCAATATCAAAATTCAAATACTTGAACTTATCAAGTACCTTTTCAATGTAATGAGACTGTAACAATGCCAACTCTTGTGGAGTTTTATGAATTCTTATCCCTAAGATCACATCTGCAACTCCAAGATATTTTAGATCAAATTTGATCTCAACCATTTATTTCATAGCATTAATTTTAGAAACATCTCTACCGATGATCAACATATCATCCACATACAAAAAAATAATGACTTTGTGATTTGGAGTGTCTTTAATGTAAATAAATTTATTACAGTTATTTATCCTAAAGCTGTTTGCCAATATTGTTTCATAAAACTTTGTGTGCCACTGTTTGGGTGCTCGTTTTAGTTTATAAAGTGACTTAACATGTTTGCACACTTTTTACTTTACCAGGAACCACAAAACCCTCGAGTTATTCCAGTTAAATTTCTTCCTCCAGTACTCCATTTAGGAATTTTGTTTTTACATCCATTTGATGGATTTCAAGACCATATATCATCTCTAAGGCAACTAATAATTGAATGGACGTTATCCTTGTTACAAGCGAGTATGTATCAAAATAATCAAGGTCTTCTTTTTTTCTAAAGTCTTTCACTACAAATCTTGACTTGTATTTGTCAATAGTACCATCAACTTTTATTTTCCTTTTAAAGATTCATTCAGAACTTAAATGTTTATTTCCTAGAAGAATACAACCAACTCCTAAGTATGTCTGCTCAAGATTGAATCAATATCACTATTGACTGCCTCTTTCCAAAAGGATGCATCCAAAGATGACATCACTTCTTTAAACATTTGAGGCTCATTTTCAAGAAGAAATATTATAAAATCTGATCCAAAGAAAGTTGACATTATTTGACATGTACTACACCTTGGATTCTTATCATTTAGTACATTCTTATTTGGTTCATCTAGAGGTCGTTTAGACCCTCCACTAGAATGCTCATGTCCAGTTTTATATGTAAAAATCTGTTCAAAGAACTCAATATTATTTGATTCAATTATCATATTTTCATTGATATCTGAATGTTCGAATTTACTGCTTTTAGCATATCCAATGAACATGCAATCCACGGTCTTAGATCCTATTGTTACCCTTTTAGACGTAGGAACTTGGACTTTCTTTAGACCACCCACACTTTGAATTATTTCAAGTTGGGTTTCCTTTATTTTATTTTTTTCATATGAAATTGAATGTGTCTTACTATAGGGCATTCTATAGAGTATTGGTTCATTGTACGGATAGCTTCCCCCACAAGTTTTGTGGTAATCTGAACTTATGAATAAGACATTCATAATTTTCTTTAATGTTCGATTTTTTATTTCTACAATCCCATTTTATTGAGGTGAATACGGGGTAGTAGTTTGATGGACAGTTCCATTTTCAACACATATCTCTGCAAAAGGAGATTCATATTCTCCACCCCTATCAATTCTTATCATTTTGATATTTTTATCCAACTGATTTTCTATTTTTGTTCTATATTGTCTGAACGCATCTATTGTTTC
This sequence comes from Capsicum annuum, assembly GCF_002878395.1. Classification (NCBI taxonomy): domain Eukaryota; kingdom Viridiplantae; phylum Streptophyta; class Magnoliopsida; order Solanales; family Solanaceae; genus Capsicum; species Capsicum annuum. Next base: position 185,199,323 of record NC_061111.1, read on the forward strand.
ATCCTTACTATATTGCAAATAAACATAATAGTATCTAGTGCAGTCGTCAATAAAAGTTATAAAACATTTTTTCCCACCACGTGATGATGTTGACTTCAATATCATATATGTCTGTGTGGATTAAGTCTAAGAGATTGAAATTCTTTTCAATGGACTTATACGAATGCTTAGCATACTTTGATTCCACACACGTTTGATATTATGAGTTATTGCACTCAAAATTAGGCAAAACTTCTAAGTTAATTAGTTTTCACAAAGTTTTGTAATTGACATGTTCTAAATGGCTATGCCACAAATTATTTGACTCTAGAAAGTAAAAAAAAAAAAAAAGCCTCAACTTTCTTCATTTCAAAAACCATTACATCAAGTTTGAAAAGTCCCTTATTGAGGTAGCCCTTCCCTACATACATTTCAATTTTGCTTATTACAACTTTCTCCAACACAAACACACACTTAAACCCATTTTTAACAAAAAGTGTTGTCAACACTAAGTTCTTTGTAATAGTAGAAATATGGAGAATATTGTTGAGAGTCAACACCTTGCCGAAAGTCATTTTTAGGAATCTTTTCTTACTTATTTCAACCTTGACTATTATATTATTTCCCAAAAAGATCACTTCTTTGGGACCAACGGTATTATTAGTGGCAAAATCTTCTTTGTCCGCGCAAACATGTCAAGTGGATCCTGAATCAAACCACCATTCATTTGAATTTCCAACTAGATTGTTTTAAGTGATCATAGCACATAAATTTTAAATCGTTTTTATTGTTTCCAACATGCTTATCTGATCTCTTTTCTTCTTTTTATTCAAAACCTGACTATTTAAAGCTTTGTGACCAATATTACTACAATTGTAGTGCTTGCCTTTGAACATTTTCTTGTTTTACTCAATCTCTTGTCTAGAAGAGTTCTTCATCTTCATATTATTTGGAGCATCATCCTTAATAAGATTTGCAACCATCATTGATGATTTTTCATTCAACTCATTATCCTCTTCTATCTTGGGACGATTTATAAGATCTTTCAAACCAAACAATTAATTTTCAATCATTATTTTTTCTGAAATATGAGAATCTATACTTGTGAACATTTGTATTTCAAGTTTGGTCAGCCAAAATAACATCATTTGTTGTCATTCTTTAAAATTCACACAAAAATATTTTTTTGGGTTTTTTCTACAGTTTTCATTACTAGAGAAATATTTGAACAGACTTAATAATGCAACATTAGTTGTTGTTGGGATAGCAACATTCACAATAGAATCAATTTGTTGTTCAGTTTCATTCATTATTTTTTTGTCAATCTTTGACATACACTTTAGTATTTCAGAATACTAACAATAAAGACTTTAATCTTTATCCAACTTTTTTCTAGACAACAATGAAGTTTTTATATCTTCAAATTAGCAACTGATTGAACTTTAAAACCTGACGAAGTTTTTATGACTTCAAATTAGAATCAAATTCAAACAGAGTAAAAACCCATAGCTTTTAAACTCCAGAAGCTGATACAAAGAGTTTACCAAATTGGTAAAATTTTTATATTCTTCGAACCAAATTCCCACACTGATTTTTCGATGAAGTTTTTATATACTTCTAACCGAAAGAGTAGAAATTAAAAGATTTAGTCTCCACAAAATAAGACCCAATACAGATTAACCAAGTACTTGATTTATAAATGGTGATAAAAAAATTCTTTCTTTCGCCAAACAAGCACAAAAAACAAATATTTTTCTAATTTCATTAAGATATTTGTATTTCTCGGGTTTATTAAAATCTATTTTTTTCAACAGAAACTTCAAACACATGTTCAAATAATTATATGAAAAATCAAATGAAGTTTAAACTCTATTTTTACAACTTTTAACAATAAGTTAAACTCAACTTATGTACATCAACAAAATGAAGTTCAAACTATTTACTGAAAATTAAAAAAAATCAAATGGTAAGAACTTGAAAACAAATTCAACCTACTTATAAACTATAAAAATAAAGTTTCAAGAACTTCAAACACAAGTTCAAACAATTGAAGAACTATCAATATGAAGTTCAAAATATTTTCTAGAAAAATAGTAAAACTAACTTTAAGAAGAAAAAAAATATGAAACAGAATAATTCAAGTCCACCGAATTCACGGTGTGTCCTTAAAAAAAATATTTTTATCAAGTACTCAAGGCTATAGAATATATTCTCCCAGGATAAAATGAATCACTTCTACAGAATAGCGGTACCTCAAATTCTGTCAAACTATGAACGCACTCAACGACAGCTATTTACACTAGAATTTTTCAATAAAGAGGAGTGTTTTTCTTCAAAATTTTATGTCTATACCTGAGGAAAAAATTTAAGTATTTATAGCCATCAAGGTATTACATCATGAAGAAAAGAAATGGTTAAGAAAGGTACACCACTTCATAAAGGTGCACCTCTTCGAAAAAGGTGCAACTCTTCAAAAAAGTCACAACCCGTTGGAAATGTTATAACCATCCAATATGAAAAGGTGCCTATTCATATTACATTCTTTCTCTTGGTGTCTTTTTGAAAAAAATACCTATTCATTTTTCATTCACACCTCTTAAAAATCCAACACTTAACTAGTTGATATGTTTGGAGCTCTAGGTTATGACTAGTTTGGCACAAGTTCACCCAATCCATTTTGACCCAAGCAAACATTGGATGTTTGACCCATTTGAACCTGTCTAAATTTGATCCACCTATCCATTTGTCACCCTTACATGTAGTAATTAATCTATAATCTATATGTATAATCTATCTATATCTATAATCTGTATCTCTAATCTATGTCTATATCTATAATCTATAATATATTAAAAGTGTGAAGACCCTTAGAAAAGTGATTAGGAATTTTTGCCCTTCACTAAAAGACTCACCTTTAGACAAAATCATTTGTTTCACCTTTTTTTATTCAAATAATTATCATTAAATTATTATTCATATATTTAGTCTAAAGGAATAAAAATAAGGAAGAATCTCATAACTAAAAGTAATTAAATATAATGTGTGATATTTTTGGTTGGGAGTCCTACGCAATTTTTTAGGAAAAAAACTATCTATGAAAAAGAAAAAATATTTAAGCACCAAAATTTATATTTAACAAAAAATTATGCATAAAAAAAAAGTCCTACCCGACATTTTAAGAAAAAAAAATTAGAACTAAAATACGTTTTTTAAAAAATAGAAAAAATATATTTGACTCAGGTAAGAAATCATAACATTTAACATTTCTAAATCAATTAAAATTTTACCTTATATAAAAAAATGTCTAAAACTTTTGTATATAATTTTTGATCAAATTTTAGTAGAAACATACATGTGATTCTTCTACTTCTATATTGTCTTTTTATTTTTATTTTGATCTTGATTTCAATCGATGATCAATTAAAGTTTTCTTCTTACATTCATTGAAGTTTTTAGCATTCTTCATTATGAGAGTTCTTTTTAAAATTTTAATTGTATGTAATTATTTTAATTGTTAATAAATCATGAGATCTAGCATACCGTCATTATTTTTTTAATAGGCTTTTAATGGGTTTTTTTTTGGGGGGAGGGGGGGGGGAGGGGGTATAGGCTCTAATAGTTATGGAACATACAAAATATGATCAAACAATCCTTAAAGAGGTAATTTTAATTTCTTTCATTAATTTAAATAATTATCCTTCTCAAATAGATAATGTTTTGCAACTTGCAAGCATGTTTTTCATGCAAAGTCGTGGCTCAAAATTGAGACATACCTCCTTTCTACTATCCTTTTTGTGTTTTTTTTGTATATAAACCAAAGTTATTGTCTTCCGGCAAATTCATTTATTCTAAAGTTAATTGGCACTTTCTAATAATTTTATTTTTTGATATATAATTGATTTACTAGGGACACACGTATAGATACAATTGATTGGCTCGAGATGCACGTGTAGAAAATATTTTTAACATTTAAAGTTAACTATTTAATTATGACACTAATGTTTAGAACTTAAATGCACTAAATAATTATATATATATATATATATATATATATATATATATATATATCATTGGTAGGTAATACCTTTAAAATGTAAATAGTAGATATATATAAACATGAGAAAATTGAAGAAAATGTGTCTTTTAAGTCTTGAATGTGATATTGGTGACATTAACCAACTTTAAGGGTCAAACATAACTAAGAAACTTAATTAAGTTAATTGTGGACTTTATTAATATTTCTAAAACTTTCTAATCTTTTTAAAAATACAAATCAACCCACACCCCTCTCCTTTCCAAATCAAACGTCTTTTTTCTCTCTCCCTTCCCTCTCGATAGTTTCTCTCAAACTTCTCCCAACCAATAGTTCTGCAAGTTTCTTCCTTCAATCTCCGGTGACATCAACCACTGGTGATAAATAATTGGGCTTTGAATTTCTTTTCGACTTTCAACCATCAATCAACGTAACAGCATTGCTCTTCGATGACAACAGCTTCGAGTTCTTCATCGTTTCTTTTCAACTTTCATAGATAAAAAATTAGGTCTTTTTATTTATGAAGAAAAAGTGAAACTTGAGTTAACTTTTCTTCTAGTATTGGTTAACAATTTTAATATTTTTGGCTTAAATTGAAATAGGGACTGAAGAAAATACTAATTTATGGTATTTCTTCTCTTCTCCTTTTAGGGTGCAATATAATTTTTTGTTGTTACTATAGTTCCTATTCTCGAACTGTTGATTCGATTAGTTGGTGTTTGTTGTTGTTTTTTTAAATCTATTTTTTATTGTTTATGTTTATACAAACAAAACAACAATGTTGGTATTTTTGGTCACTGTTGAGGTTCTTGGTGTGTGTGTTGCGTGAGTTGTGTTAGTGTTGTTAGGTTAATTTTTTGTTGTTCTTGGTAAAAATGGTGTATTTGACATTAAATAGTGATATTGATGTGTTGTTCTATTGAATAAAATCTTGCTCCTGGTTTGTTGGAATCCTATAACTATTCCAACAGATGTCATCTCCAAGACTTTGATTTCTTCCAACAGATCATTTATTTGTTGTGACGATAACCCTTTTGTTGAAAGAAATCTAAACAATATTGACAGTTTGATAACAGTTCTAACAAATCACTCATATGTTGCAACAGATAAATAATCTATTGCATAGATCAGTCATCTGTTTCAACAGATGAGTGATCTGTTGGAAGAAATCACAAGAGTACTAAAAATATTTTTATTATTTCCAATAGATTACTCATCCATTACAACAGGTTAGTTATATGTTGCAACAGATGAGTGATCTATTGAAACAGTTATTTTATTGTATTGTACTTGTTAGATTTACTGTTATCCTTTTTTTAATGATGCATTAATCAATTATAATCTTTTTTATTTTCCTCTTATTTTCAGATAATAGGGCTCCTAAAAGAAAAGAAACTGAATCAAGTACAAGTAAAGGAATAAGTGAAGTAGCTAGGATATGTCTACCACTCTATGAGCTTGCTTTAAAATTGATATCACAATCAAAAGTAGAAGAAAATGAACATAGGGACAAGGAAAGTTTCAAAAGATATGATCCAAATGCTAATATCTCTTTCACCGAAGAGTTGGTCAAAATCATCAGCATTAATAGTTATCCTGTGAGAATGCAGTGCGATAGTGCCACAAATTTAACTGGTTATTTTATGGTAAAGTCGGCCATGGGAAAATCTTTTGATACATTCAGAAAAATACTTTGAGACCAAAAATTAGATGCTTATTTCAAGGACAGCTTCTTTAGATAATATCTTGATTTGCCAGAGGATACAATGCTCGTTTCCAAATGACCATGGTATATGATCTTCTCAAGCACTGTGGCATACATGTGGATAAATAAAGATAAGATATGAAAATAAAGATAAGATAGATGAGATGTGGATAAATTACTGTGGCATACATGTTTGTTTTGGTTGGAAGGAGTTTTTTATAGTTACCAGACTAAAATATGATCCTCCTTCTCATCCTATACCTATTCTAACCTAAAAAAAATCCCACACACCAAAAGTCAAAGAAAAGTCAAGTGATGGTAACGACTTTTTGTCCCTTGTTGGTCTAAGCTTCAAAAATACAAATTCAATAGAAGCATTGAAAGGTAAAAGATTTTCAAATAAGAACAAGCAATCATTGTTCTTGGTTTGGTTTGTACATAATATTCTATGGGCAAGAGACGTTAACAACAACATACCACTTAATTTAATAAAGCTCTCTGAAGATCTTGAGGCATTTAACAGCTATTCTTGGGATTATGAAAGCGTTAAAATGACTGTCAAATATTTGTTGACTCCGTTAATGCCAAAGACAGTCAACTTATATGGCTTTCCATGGGCTTTCATGATAAATATTTCTTTTATTATGATTCATTTATTTTTTATTGAATAATGCTTTGGATTTATTGGCGTTAGTTATTTTATAAGCTTGGGCATTTGAAGTCATTCCTTATTTGAGACAATAGATGAACTACCATGAAGAAGTTTTATGTCCAAAAATTCTTAGATGGTTGTCAGCCAAAACGTTTAAAAAAGTAAAATTTCCTGATCTCTTCAATCCCTAGAAGGAAGCAGTAAGTCTAATTTAGTTAAATTTTTATTTTAATTAATATTTTTTAAATAATTTAATTATTATTCTAATATATGTACTGATTTATTTTAAATTGTGCATCCGTAGCTTCTTCTGACCAAACGAGAGTTGAAGATGCCATTTTTCCTAGTTTATGGTTTGTGCAAACTTTATCGGACCCTAAGTTCATTGATAGAATAAAAAAAATTATTTGGAGCAATAACCATCACAAGAAAAATACTTTTGGAGGGTGGGATTGTTGTTGTTAATGGTGTTAGTGGTGATGAAGCTGTTCGTGGTGGTAGTAGTGGTGATGGTGCTGCTGTTGAGGCTAATGATACTCCACTTTCAGTTTTTTAAAAAACAAACCAGTATGATTATGATTATACTAATTTTACAGATTTTACCCCTCCTCGCGAATATTGTGCATGCAAATATAAAAACTGCAAGGCAAAACATGATGGAGTGATTAATGCTATTAATGCATTAATTGCTTCTGTAAATGAATTGACATCTAAGAGGGGTGTCATTCCATCAAAGAGGATTTCATATTCATACACTCCATTAGAGATTAATGTTAAGAAGAGATGGAAAGAAATTTCCAAGGCATTATCAAGCATTGAAAAAGGCAAAATTCCAACTCCTCTATCTTTGTCTTGCACTTTTGAACAATATACAAGGGCCACAAGAGAGCGACATGAGCTAAAAAGGTGAATATTTATCATCTGTTCCAACAAACAAATAGAATATATATTTGTTTCAACAGATGACACATCTGTTGAAAATTATCTAATAGATATAGGCATATGTTGCAACAAATGACTAACCTATTGCATAGATGCATTATCTGTTGCAATATATATTTTGTCTGTTTTAGGAAATCAAACAGGTCTCCATGCTGTTTTAATTTATCCCAATAGACGACCTATCTTTGGAAACATATGGGTCACCAGTTGGGATAAAGTAATCAAGACTTTCTACTGTTATAGTTTGTTCTATTATATGAGTTATATTTTATAACAGATTAGTCAATATATTGGAAATTATCATATAGGTCTTTGCCTTATTTTAACTTGTCCCAATAGATGACCCATATGTTGGGACAAATTAAAATAGTAGGAAGACCTATTCATTTCCTCTAACAAATGAGTTATCTTTTTCTTTTTTTGTATCTCTGTGATTTGAATTGATAATTTTGGCTTTCCAAGTGGATGTCTCAGTAGAAGAGCTACTGCTAAATAACATAATATCACAGTTGATAATCCATCAACTGATTCCAAAGAGGAAGAAAAAGTGAAACTTGACAGTCCAGAAGAATGGAAGAATTATCAATTTTAAGGTTTCAACATCTCGGACGAGGCTCCAAAAAAGCTAACAAAGTTGATCAACGACTATTCAAAATGAATTGCCAATGTGTTGTTAAAGCTTCATGCCAGTAGGTACATAAATCATTTTTAAAAATGTTGCTTTCTATAATTCTTCTTGAAAAAATATGACACTAACACATATAAATCATGCAGAAAAGATGAACACTACAAAGTGAACCAATTGGGTCTTGATTTTGATATGTTCGACTTTATTGTTGCACACTCCCGAATGAAGAATTGGTTTTATTTGATGTCACATTCCCAAACTTGCTAGAATGAAGAGGTTTAAATGTCATATATATAAATATATATCTTACTATTAATACTATATTTAATTTTTATTGTTACATAACCTGAAATATTTGTTAATATGTGCAACACATTGATGCCATATTTTACTCCCTTCAAAAGAAGGCCAAGTTGCAAACACAACAACAATACAGATACATGACAGGCAATTGTTTGTACACAAAGTTTACATCAATAATGACTACGATAGGTATTGTCAATAACAGCTGGAAGTTCCCCAAAATGAGGAATGTTTAATCAACATCATCAAAGGTGTTAGCATTCCAGTTGTCTTACCTTGATATTTGATTGATGAAGTATACATCCCAATCAATTGTGGTGATTAATTTCATTGGGTGTTGGCTATCGTTGTAAAAAAAAGGTGCATCTGAGTTTATGACTTGATGTCGAGAAGGAGACGTTTTGGGCCGTCATCTGAGACATAAAAGTTGGTCAAAATACTTCCTACTTACCTCGATATAAGTGGCTTCTTGTACCAAAAGATTCATACTAATTGGTCAATGATTGAAGCATACCGGAATAAAATGGGTAATCCATTTGATGTAGAATATGTTGAAGGAATTGCTCAACAATTCAGTAGTAGCCTGTAAGTAGCATGATTTAGTTTTATTTCATAAGTTCACAAATCTTATTTATCGCTTACATTGTTAGTTTTAGAATATCTTCCTATTGCAAGATATGTATTAGCTGATTTTTACTAACGCGGGGATTACAATCTTTATGTTGCCGCTTACACCGAGTATTTGAGCAATGAATTACAAGTACCAAATAATGGGCTTGATGCTGGATTTCTCTGTAAAATATATGCTACTATTTTATAGAAATATGGTAAAGTGAAGGCTCAAAAATCGTACGCAAGCAACACTAAAGATCCAGGACGACAAAAGTCGAATTCCATAAAGAAAAACTTGATGAAGAAAAACTTGTCAATATTGAGTAGATATTTATGGCTTATATCTTGAGGCTATCAAAGTAATAACCTCTCCTTAGGAATTGTTGGCTTTAAAACTTAAATTTTAAATATGTATCATCCATACCCATAATAAATTTTTACATTTTATTTATTTATTGGTTGATTTAATGTAATTTGTGAAGGCTTTGATTTATTTTATTTTATCTATGAATTTTTTTTTATCCTTAGATTTTAACTTATTAATTGAAATGAAATACTAGAATCAAATATTGCAACAGATAATGGATCTGTTGCAATAGATGACATATCTGATGTAAATTAACAAAAAGATTTAGACATATATTGCGAAGTATAGGTCATCTATTTGAAATTATCAAACGGGTCTCGTATTATTTTGATTTATTCCAATAGATGGCCTATCTGTTGCAACAAATATATGGACTATCTGTTACAACATGTTGGCCATATGTTGCATTATGCAGATGTCTAAATCTATATAATGCACTTGTTGCAATATTTGAACTTAGTAATTATTTTTTGTACTAATTCATAAGTTTGCAAATTTAATAAACCAATTCAATTTTCATCAAATATAAAAAATTGTCATTACATAAATACTTAAAATAAAAATTATTATCATTCTTGTACATTTTCTTTTTTAAACATAGGCTTCAAACTTTGATATAGGATCCTAGTAGCCCAGACCTCTTGCATCCTTTCCATAGCACTGTCATTTAGTACGGTCCTTGGTAATGAAATTTTGGTGTCGGTTAGCAAACATTCAATATATGCAAGCGAGTATGACCCATATGCGGCACCAGTCTCATTTTTGTCAAGGTCCTTTTGTCGACCTTCAAAAGTCCATTTTTTTAACACTTCCTCTGAAAAGTTATGCATTAAGTCACTTTTCTCCAATAATCTGTGGATCAAGTCTAATAGTGGTTGCACCTTGTGGAAAAAATTTCAGTCCTCGAAGCATGGTAAGTTGCAATCATAAGCATTAATGTGCCCCTTATGGAGGAGGATCTCAAGAGTCGCAAAATGTTTTTCATCCAGGTTCATGACTGCAATTATTCTCTTTACCTCAATCCAATTTATGTCATCTGGAAATTGTCATTTCCCTCTAACATAGTTAATCATATCTTGATCCTATTTGAACAATGAAATTAAAGTCTCAAAAGCTAGGACACCAAGAGTTATCGCTTTGATACTGATTACCATGCACCTACTCTTGAAATTATTGTAGAAGTTAAGGTCCATTATCCTATCGTTACGATCATATGCTTCGTTGTACGCGAGGTGCCTTGCCCTCATGAGGTAGAGAATTTCATCAACATGCTGTGATATAAGAAGATAATTTTTAAATAGGTTGGTAATTAAATTAAAAAAAAAAAGAAAAGATACAACAGATTGACTATCTGTTGCAATAGATGGTCCATATGTTGCAACAAATGGGTAATATATTGCAATAGATGGTCGATCTGTTGCATAGGTTCTCTGAATCTGTTAACAGATTACCATCTTCTGTAACTTATACAATAGATGAAACACGTGTTGCAATAGATTACCCATTTGTTGTAATAGATGACTCATCTCTTACGTAGCTTCTCTCAACTTATGTTAACAGATTACCCAATCTATTACAACTTATGCAGGAGATGGGTAATCCATTAAAAAAATGACTTAGAAGGTTGGGTTATAAAAAGTAAAAACTTACCTTGACCTCGTACCACACATGCATATCTGTCATTGTTTTGAAGTCTTCGAAGGCTAGTGCATTCATCATAAAGCAATTAGGGGATGCTTAGAATTCTTGTAATTTCTTAGAGTCATCATCTTGTTGGTGCGAACTAACGTATATATGTCCACCTTCCTCGATGGTACCTGAACTTCATCAATATTTGATGGATAAGGATTTGTAATTTTTCTTGATTTCCTATTTGAGAGTATACGTCCAATTGATTTTTTCTTTTTTCTAACCTCCACTTTAGTAGTTTATGTCTCTCTCCCCTTATTGGATGGTATGACACCCCTCTTGGATGTCAATACATTGATAGCATCAGTGAGATCATCTATTCTTTTGAAAATCCCATCATGTCTGTCCTTGCACTTCTTGCATTTGCAAAGAGAACATGATTTTGAAGAGAGGTACTTTGGACCATTAAAAAGAATGATTTGGAAATCATCATCTTCTAGAAGGTTAAATTTGGGTCTAGTCATATTTATTTTTTCTTAAGCATTTGAAACATACTCATCATCATGGCTAGCACCAACATCAACAAATCCACTAGCAACACTATCACCACCAACACCTCCATAAGTAGCACACGAGTCTATTGCAGCAGGTTGGTCATAAAGAACCTCAACATGAGGCTGACCTTTCCTAACTGCTCTTCTTATATTTGTTGCTCCAGTTAATTCCTTCTTTATTAACTCCATTATTGGTTCTGCTATTGTATGAACAAGACGAAGAGTAATAAAAGAATTCATCCCCAACTCTTGATCAGTAGGTACAAGCCATGGATGTACAACCTATAAATAAAAGTAGATATGTTTAAATCAAATAATAATTTGCAATCAGTTGGGTAATATGTTAACACAGACAATAGAGCTTTTTGTTGAAATAGATGATTCATCTATTGCATAAGTTGCAGTAGATGGGTAATCTATTAAGCCAAGTTCAAAGAACCAAAGCACCAAATAGGTAATCTTTTGCAAAAGATGACTCATCTATCGCAATAGATTACCCATCTGTTGCACCAGTTGTAGTAGACGAGTAATCAATTAAGATAAATTACAATAGATGATTCATTTGTTGCAATAGATGGCCCATCTGTTTCAATATCTTCTTTTGAGTGAAATTTGTTCTACTTGAAAGAGAACTTATTGCATTATCTGGATGGTTAAAGAGATCCACCTCCTTAATTTTTGTGTTTCTCTTTGCAGCCAGCCACCTAAGGATCCTTGGATAAGAAACCTCATTCGGATAATTCTTGACCTGCTTTCAAAGGTGAGGAATGACTTTAAATACCCAAACCTAAAAAATGTAAATAGGACGCTAACAAAAAAAAGTCATAATAATTATTCAATATAAATTAATGTAAGAGTAAATAAATAGTGATATAATTTACCATGAAAGCTGAAGAAAAATCGTATAAGTTGATCGTCTTTGGGGATAGTTTTTTCAATAAATATTTCACAGTCAACTTGTAGTTGTCATATCCCCGAGATAAATATTTAATTTATCCAAATCTCGAGAAAGCACTAACAAATCATCTTCTATGACTTTGTTGATGTCTTTTGTCAATATAACAAAATGGGCATATCAAACTAAGCACAATTTCTCCCTGTACTTCTTTGGTATGTTTTTATCCTTGATATCTTCTATCAAGTTGTGGGTTTTTAGCCACATTCAGTAATGTCCAACAACTCATCTATTTTTTCCTTGCCTTTGTTGGTTTTGGTAGGTGGTCGCTTGGACAATGTCTTGCCTTTATTTGATGGTGGTGGTTTGGTTGTCTTGCTTGCCTTGGACTTTTTAATGGTTGTTTCCTTAAGGAGAGGTTCTTTTGGATGACCGCATCTCAAGCCAGTCATTATGGCATACTCTTTCATGCCGAAATAAACAGGCATGCCATAGTAGTTAATCCAGATTTCATCCATATTCCCCCCCCCCCTCTTCAAATCTTTATCATCACCCACGTACTTGATCCTGCGCTTGAGAAGACCATATACCATGCTCATTTGGAAGCGGGCACTGTTGTCCTCAGGAAGGTCATGAAAGTATCCAAAAAAGCTGGTCCTAAAAAAATCCTCTAATTTTCCTTCCTCATAATATTCCTAAGATCATCAAAATGTTTCCCCGTAAGAGATTTAACTACAAAGTCACTAGTTAAATTTGTAGGGTTATCTATCGGCATCTCAACTTGAAACGTATTAATACAAATAGTTTTCACATGATCATTCTGAGATTTCAATCTCAATTCACGACCCATAAATGATGCACTATCATTATCTTTCTCGTCCTCACTTTCTACTTGCTCCTCTTCTTTTTTATCTTCATCTTCTTCCTCCTCACTTTTATTTTCCTCGCCACCCTCTACAGACCTTTCTTCACCTCCCTCAACATTATATCTTTCCTCATCTTAACTATTTCCTAAAATAGATTATTCATAAAGCTTTTTCGAGTCCATCTGGACTCTAGCCTTTTTTGCTAGTCGGTCAAAAGTTGATTCACTTTCTTCTTTTCTTTTGGGAAACATATTTTACCTGCAAACAGGAGAAAAACAAAAAAACATTACAATTGATGTCTGCATAATTTTAAAAAAAAAAAAAGGGTAACACAAAATTCAATGAATACAATACATTACAATATGAATTCCAACAGATGGACCATCTGTTGGAATAGATGACCCATCAGTTGCAATAGATTCTCCATCTGTTGCAACAAATGGATTATATATTGGAAGAAATCAAAACAGTATTACTACTGGTTTGCTTTCTTCCAACAAGTGATGTATCTGTAACAAAAGATGGAGAATTTGTTAGAAAGGTTGTGTTATTTTATTCCAGTAGTTGACACATCTATTGCAACAGATGGAGAATCTATTGGAAGACCTATTTTAATATCTTCCAATAAATGTTCCACGTGTTACAATATGTTGGTCATATGTTAGAAGTTATCAAAACAGGTAGAAGTTCTGTTTTGACAACTTCCAACAAATGACCCATCTTTTACAATAAATGGGTCACATGTTAGATAAAATTGAACCAAATATGTAATATGTTGGGCAATACAACACCTCAACACCACCAACACTAGCACCAACACCAATACCAACGCCAAAACCAACACCAATACCAACGCCAACACTAACACCACCAATAACCACACCACCACCACCAATACTAATACCAACATCACCACCAATACCACGACCAACACCAATAATACCAACACCACCAACAATACCAACACCACCACCAATACCAACACCA
>NC_061111.1:185213574-185297045 GCF_002878395.1 Capsicum annuum
AACACCAATACCAACACCAACGCCAACACCACCAACACTAATAATACAAACAACATTAATAAAACAAAAATAAATAACAAAGCCAACAACAAACAAAATAAAACTAAGATTTTTTTGGGTTCTTCCTATATTTTTAAGCATCAAAACTCAAAATTATTAACTCATTCTCAAAGACAATGCAACAAGAAGTCTTCTTTTTCATGATTAACTAAAAAGCCCTAATTTTTCAAAAAAAAAAAAAACAAATACAGAAATCTTCTCTAACTCTGTTACCTACAAAGAGAGAGAAAATGATGGATACAAATCAAAAAAAGGTAAAAAAATAACAACTATGTAGTCGAAAATGGGAAGAAAATTGATCTGTTGCAAAGGGTTAAGCAATTTGTTGAGTAGTAGTTGTTTGTATTGTTGAGAGAGAAAAATTTGAAAAGATGAAATATTTTTCGCAACTGTATGAAATGGTTTGAAACCCCTTGCATTTTTATCCTGCATTAATAATTATAGAGATAAATTTTAACTATTTGATGATAAATAAAATTAATTTCACTCAAATTAATTTTCAACTTTTATCTATTCAATTATAAATTTAACAAATTTTTAATATTTAATTACATTTCTTTATTTGTTTGATAATTTCCAACAAATAAAAATATTTGTTCCAACATATTACTTATTTGTTGCCGCAGATAAGTAATATATTGGAAATGACCTGACTGATAAAATTATCTATTGAAACGGATGATTATATCTTTTTGATAATTTCTAACAAATGACTCACCTGTTGCAACAGGTTAAATCATTTCAAGTAAAATTGGTCAAATTGATAACTCTACTTAGGACGAACACAATAGTAGATCATGTGATTGCAATGAGATCAATTGAAATTGTAATTTCACTTATCAATTCATATTTAATTCTAGCTAAATCAATATAGTTATTATAAACAATGTCTAAATTTGAATCATTTCCACTCAAATTGGTCAAATTGATAACTCTGCTCAAGACAAACACAATAGTAGATCATGTGATTGCAATGAGACCAACTGAAATTGTAATTGAACTTATAATCTCACATTTAATTCTATCTAAATCAATATATTTATTATAAATAATGGTTAGATTTGAATCATTTCCACTCAAATTGGTCAATTGATAACTCTACTCAGGACGAACACAATAGTTGATCATGTAATTGCAATGAGATCAATTGAAATTGTAATTGAACTTATCAAGTCATGTTTAATTATAGTTAAACCAATATATTTATTACAAAATGTCTTTATTTGAATAATTTCCGCTCAAATTGGTCAATTGATAACTCTACTCGGGACGAACACAATAGTTGATCATGTAATTGCAATGAGATCAATTGAAATTCTAATTGAACTTATCAACTCACCTTCAATTCTAGCTAAATCAATATAGTTATTAAAAATAATGGTTTGATTTGAATCATTTCCACTCAAATTGGTCAATTTATAACTCTACTCAAGACGAACACTATAGTTGATCATATAATTACAATAAGATCAATTGAAATTGTAATTGAACTTATCAACTCATCTTTAATTCTAGATAACTAAATATATTTATTACAAATAATTGCTTGTTTTGAATCATTTCCACTCAAATTGGTCAATTGATAACTCTACTCATGACGAACACAATAGTTGATCATTTAATTACAATGAGATCAATTGAAATTGTAATTGAACTTATCAAGTCATCATTAATTCTAGCTAAATCAATATAGTTATTAGAAATAATGGCTTGACTTGAATAAACAGAGAATTAACCTATTACAACAGATGACACCGTTATTAAAAATTATCAAATAGTATAGACATCTGTTAGAACCAATGATCAACTTGTTGCAACAGATGACTTATCTATTGGAAATTATCAAATACATATTGCAATCTATTGCAACAGATTAGTTATCTTTTGGAAATTATCAAACAATATTGACATCTATTACAATAAATGACTCATCTGTTAGAATATTTTTTATTTTAAATTAATTTTTTGTCTAAAATAAAAAAATACTAAGGATGTCAAACATTTTTTGGATAACACAAAAATCCTCCCCTTCTGTTGTTTTATCTTGTATTTTCAATGTCACTGTCTCCTCTTTCTCCTCAAAATGTTCACCACCATAAATTAATAAATATTTATACCCATCTCAAGAATTCTCTCTCCTTCAACCATAAAATAATTCCTCTCTCTTCTTTCTCTTTCTCTCCTCTTTAAGGTAATCTTAATCGTCTCCTCTTTTTTCTTTTTTCTCTATTTTTTTTTGCTTGAGGATCCTTTTAGTTCTCATCCAATCTATAACTTCTCTCCTATTTCACCTAAAATTGGTATTTTGATCCCTTTGCTTTTAATATGGCAGGTATGGTTCACTATTAGATCTGGGTTCTCAATTATTATTCTTGCCTTCTCGTCTTCTTCTTTGTCTGTTTCATCAAATTGTTCATGTTATCTTTGATAAAAATTAAAATTGTGTATATCATATTTTTACATTATTTATTTACATCTGTTGTTTTTATTTATTTACCAATTATCCATATCAGGCTTATTTATGAACTAATTTTTTAATTAAATATTCAAAAAAAAGTTATGACCCTTGAGTTCTTCCAACAGATGGTTCATTTGTTGCAACAAATTGGTCATTTATTTGAACTAACAACCTGGATTGATTCCTTCTAATAGATGACTCATATATTTAAATAGATTGGTCAGTTGGGAGAATTTAAAAAGCTCGGCACTATTGGTGTTGTTTATTTATTTATTGTTTGTTTGTTTGTTATTGGTTTTGTTATTTGTTTTTATTTTATTGATATTATTGGTGTTGTTCGTATTATTGGTGTTGGTGTTGGTGTTAGTGGTGGGGGTATTGGTGGTGTTGGTGTTGCAACAAGTGGGACATATGGTGGAAGATATTAAAATAGGCCTTCCAACAGATTCTCCATCTTTTGCAACTAATGAATCAACTATTGAAATAAATCAAAACAGTTCTTCTAACAGATGACCCATCTGTTGCAATAGATAGAGCACCTATGAAAATAAATCAAATCATTAGAAGACTCTTGATTTCTCCCAACATATAACCCATCTGTTGCAACAAATGGTCCATCTGTTGGAGTTCTTATTGTAATGTGTTGTATTTATTGAATTTTTTGTTACCCTTTTTTTAAATTATGAAGACATCAATTGTAATTTTTTTTATTTTTCTCTTATTTATAGATAAAAGATGTCTTCCAAAAGAAAAGAAAGTGAAAGTGGATCAATTTTTACCCGGCCAACAAAAAAGGTTAGAGTAAAGATGGGTTTGGAAGAATAAGCTGCTTACAGATGGAATCACTTCATAAGTGAGAGGTATGTATTACTGATCATCTTATCATAAAAATACACATAGAGTTAAATGATTTTGTGAATGTTGTGTTTTATCGATTAGGCATTGATTATTCAAACAAGATATTGTATTTTACAGTTAAGTTTGATAATTCTGAACTGATAAGGCTGAGGGATAAAGTAGGTGGTGTCGATACCCTGTTATAGTTTAATGATGGTTTTGCTAATATTTATTTGTCAAGTTTGGAGAAGGGAACAAGTTTTGGTGGCAGTGCAGAGATTAAATAGTGATAGGATTGATTTCAAGGGTTCAATGGACTTTTGAAAGGCCTCCAAAGCCTCTCACTACTGTAAATAAGAATGGAAATCAATATAGTTATTATCCTAAACCAAATTTATATGGATGGGTTACGCGGGGGTGATGATTATACAGTAGAAGGTGCTTTGGAGAATATCTATGTGAGAAGGGGTAGCTGCTGAAGACTATCTCAACTCAAACCTTATTAAAGAGAAGAAACACAGGGCAACAAGGAATGTGTAATAAATCTGGTTGATAAAATTGACATGAAGAATGAAAAAATAGAGAGAGCAGCAAAAATAAAAGTGCATTCAAAAATTAAAATCCATCACTCGTTGTAGAAAAGAAAAATGATAAAGTGGACTGGAGCTGTGCACTTTTCTAGGAACATCGACTAGTTAGTATAGTTTGAATGATCACCTCCAAAGAAAGAAACATAATTCCAAGGAGTTCGATTTTCAAACACCGAGGGATGGGAAGATGCACAGTCAAGAATAAAAATTGCACCAAGAACTGCTGAAGTTAAAATAAGGGATCAAGCCAAGACGGAAATTTCTAAAGTTAAACTTGCATCCTATGCCTTCTGTTTGTGGTTCTGGTCACATCAATTACAGTAAAAACAAAAAACCATGGGACTTTTGCTCAAATTCAGACCTTTTTATTTCAACTGTTATTGACCTAATCAGAACCACAAATAGAAAGCATAAGATGCAAGTTTAACTTCAAAAATTTTCGTCTTGGCTTGATCCCTTATTTTAACTTCAGCAGTTCTTGGTGCAAGTTTTCTTCTTGACTATACATCTCCCATCCCTTGGTGTTTGAAAATTGGATTCCTTGGACTTATGTTTCTTTCTTTGGAGGTGATCATTCAGACCACGCTAATAGTCGCGGTTACCTAGCAAAGTGTACAGCTCCAATCCACTTTACCATTTTCTGTTCAACAACAACTGACGGGTTTTCATTTCTGGATATACTTTCATATTTGCATCTTATTAAGATTTTTCATTTTTCAAGGCAATTTTATTGGTCATATTCGCTACAACTTCCTTACTTACAACCCTGTGTTTCTTCTTTAATAAGGTCTGAGATAATATAGTCTTCAATAACTCCCATTTCTCTTGCAGGTATTCTCCTACAACTTTTTCTGTAGTATAATCATCTCCCTGAGCAACCCATCCATATAAATTTAGACCAGGTAAATTTCTATTGGTTTTTCATTTTTTTGTTGCACTAGGAGACTTCAAAGAACTTCTCAAACTCTGTTACACTATTAAAACCAATCCAATCACTATTGAATCTCTACATTGCCATCAAATATTGATCCCTTCTCCAAACTTAACGCATAAACATGAGCAAAACCATCATTAAATTGTAACAGAGTTTTGACACCAACTTTTTGGTCCCTCAGCCATATCATTTTGAACCTATCAAATATAAATGTAAAATACAGGATCTTGTTTGACGGATTAATGCCTAATCGATAAAAAACAACATTCACAAAAGTATTGTACTTTATGTGTATTGTCATGATAACTTGATCAGTAATACATACCTTCCACACATGAAAGTGGATCCATCCATCTGCACATACCTTATTCTTCCTACCCCATCAATGTCAAATAGTATTTCATTTTCAATTTCCATACTAAAGTAGTGTACAAAACTACGGAGTCTCAAAGGGTAACCATCTTCAAAACCTTTCTTCTTAATCTTCTAGGAAAGATAACAATAATCTCAAAAACTAAATACTTGATCGAGTAACCCTTGCTGCTACTGGATTAAGTTCTTCCAATATATGACCCATCTGTTGCAACAAATAAGAAATCTGTTGGAAGAACTCAATCCAATAGCAAAGGTTTTAGTACTTCCAACTGATGACCCATATGTTGCAACAAATGGGAAATCTGTTGGAAGAACTCAATCTAATAGAAAAGGTTTTTAGTACTCCCAATAGCTCGCCCAATTGTTGGAAGAATTTAATCCAGGTTTTGTGTTCTTCCAATATATGAACAATCTGTTGCAACAGATGGACCCTATGTTGGAAGAAAGTAAATAAAAACGGTTAGTGAAAAAAAATGGTTATTGAAAAGGTGAAAAGTCATGACTTTTTGATAATTTAATAAAGAAAAATAATTAATTAATTTTAATAACTAATTTTAATATTAAAAAGGTGAAAATCATGACTTTTCACTTGTTTGATTTAAATAATTGAAAAGTCACAAGTTTGATTTAATTAAGATATGTAATTAATAAAAATGAGTTGAACAGTCGTGAATTTTGGTCTAACAAATAAAAATTCAGTCCTTTGTAAGTAGGTTCTTCCTTACTCGTTCAGTCTAGTCCACGTTATTTATTTCTTGTATCTTCTCTTTCATTAAAACACCATTATATCTTTAACTAATTCTCTTCAAAGAGTTGATTTCTTTTTCGTCCATTGAGGTTTGTTTTTGTAAAACTACTAGTTAGTAGTATACATTGTATTACATTTGAACCCTTTTCTTTTCTTTAGTATTTTACATTTTTTGTTAATGCACACATGTTCTAGATATGGCAGATTCGGGTTGGAACATGGCAACTCTGCGCAACACCATACAAAAATTTCTAAGGCATATTCATGAACTCCAGTGGGAGTTGGGTGCCATGAAATCAAGGCTGCTTGGTGAGATTTGAAGGCTGGGGAGGGCCATGCTGTTGTCGATTGACAATAATAATATTAAGAATAATAATAATGATAATGATAATGATAATAATAATTAGGTTATATTTTTTATTTTAGCATATGTATTTTGTTTCATTTGTATTGGATCTACCTAAACCTAATGTATGTTTTGTTTTATTTTGTTTTGTATTTTTAAATGTAATGAATGAAAAAATTTATGTTTGGTTGACTTTGACTTAATTTCTTACTTAATTTTATTCTATCTATTTCTTTTTCTTAACATGTTAAGGGTTGGAGGTAGGTTTGAGCGTTTGACACAATTTTGAATCTAGTAGCAATAGCAAGAGTTTTGAGTTCTTCCAACAGATGGACCATCTGTTGGAAGAACACAAACCATTGGCAAGAACTGTATTGTGTTCTTCCAATAGATGGCTCATCTGTTGCAACAGATTAGTCATCTGTTAGATGAACACAATACAATTTGATGAACTGTGTGGTGTTCTTCCAACAGATTTGTTACAACAGATGGTCTATCTGTTTAAAGAACACACAGCAGTAGCAAGGGTTTTGAGTTTTTCCAACAAATGACTCATTTGTTGCAACAAATTGGTGATCTGTTAGTGCAAGGATTTTGAGTTTTTCCAACAAATGACCCATTTGTTGCAACAAATTGGTGATCTGTTGGTTGAACACAATCTAGTTTGATGAACTGTATTGTGTTCTTCCAGTAAATGTCCATCTATTGCAACAGATGGGTAATCTGCTGAAAATTTTTTTGCAGTCGATTGTATTTAGTTCTTGTTACCTTTTTTTATTGATGCATAAGTTAATAAAAAAATATTTTATACAATAAATAATAACATTTACATTCTCAACAATGAGTTAAAATTATCAAAGTCCATAACAAACAACAACCCAAGACTATTACAACGATCATGATGCATTATGATCCGGGCATGTGGTTTTTGTGGTCAATGTTCTTACATACGAAGCACTTATTTTTACTTGATGAAAATAATTCTCCGACTCCGCGTCTTTTCTTATATCATATTTTTCCTGTTTTGATAGTGCTTGGGTCAATATATAGAGGAGGTATTAATCTCTCCAAAATCTCTACAGGAACAACCCAAGATTCTTCAGGAGGCATTGGATTAATATTCTCACAATATGCTATTATATATCTTTTCACCGAATAATATGCAAATAAGTAACCATAAATTTGAGTTCCATATTGTGCACCATATTGGGCTCAAAGCGGTGCCATAGTATGTGGACAAGGTATTTTGTCCAAGTCAAAAACTCTACATGTATAAGATCTTCTTTGAAGATTGACCGTGGCAACATCACCATGACCGTCTATACTGAACTTGTAATCTGCTATTTGATGAGCAAATAACCTATTCCTCAAATTGGTATTCATTGATATTTGCTTTTTCGCTTTTAGAACAAGTTTATGTTTTGTGTTCACAAACTGCATACGTCATTCGTGAAATAATTAGGCATACCTCTTATTTATTTCATTAAATGTAGCCACAATGAAAAATTCTCTTTCAACACCAAACATTGAATTTAATGATTCAGCTATGTTTGATGTTATAATATTATACCTATACAAAAAAAATACTTAGTACGACATCATAAAGTATTACAAAGTTGTAACTCAAACAAGACATTAAATTCATAAGAATGTACCTATTTGCTAGACAAAATGACCGGCTCCATCTCTCAAAATAGACATATTTGAGATGTTGTGATGCCTTGGAATGCATATCTCTTATTTGATTGAAATGGTAAAAAATCTCAGCTTATTATATGCTTTAGTTGCTCTATAAAAAAGAGTCACGACTCTTTCATTGTGAAAGTTGTTTCGAATATTTTCTCCAAGATACCTCATGCAACAACCAAAGTGAGCTAAAGTGAAGAAAATTGAACCCATCTTTTGGATACTTGGATGCCTATCCTAAATTATACAAAACTCTTCGGTATCATCTACACAGCTTCACATTTGTTCAAAAAGATATGTATACGATGCATCCCATTTCTTGTCCACTACATAAAAAGAGACAACAAAGATGTGACTCTCGGCATCATGTGCCACCGCCGATATCAAAACTCCATTATACTTGCTCCTCAAGAAAGTCCCGTCAACGTCTATGACTTTTCTCAATTATTTAAAACCAAGAATCCAAGCACCATAGAATACAAAAAAGTACTTGAACCTTCTATTTTCATCAACATGCAAAGTCATCTTACTTTCGAGATTTATGGACTCAAGAATGTAAAGGTAGGCATCAAGAACTGCATACTCGTGCCCATGTGTCACCCTAACCAAGTCCTTGGCAATCCCTATGGCCATATAAATCTTTCAATAATTGACTGTAACATCCAATTTTGTATGGAGTTGATTGGCCATATGACCTATAGAAGGGCCTTTTCCATTGGAGAATCTATTTTTGAAATATTTACCGAGGATCTTTGTCGTGACGTGAGGATTATGGCTCGGAATATGCTCCGAACCACATGTGTAATACTTTTCATAAACATTAATGACGAATCTTTCAAAACTTAAGTAATTCACAACCCTCAACCACCACTTGCAGTCCAGATTAAAACATCTAAAACAATAGACATTTATCGAATTAATCCCCTTCTTTAGTCAAAAATCTTTTTTCAAGCAAGCAATATATGTAGAAGTAGCTAGTTGATCCTTATTCTTGAACACCATTCCCTTGAAAAAATCAGTCTCGTCATCTTGACGATTGCCCGACTGTGTTGATTAAGAAGAATTGCCCATTATATTGCTTCCAACAACGGGCGTAGGTGTTTAATCATCTTTCCTTACTTGATCTCTACTACTCTCATCATCATGTGGAATATTCATGTCTACATCATCCAATTTATCATCAAACATATCTTCTTGTTCTTATTCTTCTTCTACATTTTGATTCTCATTCTCTCTCGATTTTTCAACCACGTATACCCTTAACACCAATCTAGCTGAATCACTCAGATAAGCATACAATTGAACCCGATCAGTTATCTTGAAAGATAGTGCCCTCTGATTTTCAAAAGAGCTGCCCATGTAGCTAGTGAAAAGTTCTTCTGATTAACAATTCAGTCCACAGTAGCTAATAATTAAGTTCATAAAATCATCATACGAAACATCACTTTGGACTATCATAGCTATCGTCTCTAGCATTTCAGCCTCATTCTAACGCCAAACATATTAATTGTACTTCTCGATCCATTCATTATGACAATCCACCCCTATTGCTATTGATCCCTCCATTAGTGTTACCTAAAGACATTTGTTAAAAAATTTGATAATGATACTATAATAAAATTAATAATGATTGTATAGTACTATATCATTAACCCTAAAAGAAAAGTAATCTGCTGCAACAGGTGAACAATATGTTGCAATATGTGAGTTATATGCTGCAACAGATGACTCACCTATTGGGGTTCATGTTACTGTACTATAGCACCTGAAGCTGATTTCAATAAATGAGCCATTTTTTGGAGCAAGTGAGTCATCTGTAGCAACAGATTATCAATTTGTTACGACAGATGATTCACTTGTTGGGATAGATCTTACAGAACCTATGAAGTTGATTCCAACAAAAGAGTGACCTGTTAAAATAGATCAGTCACATGTTGCAATAAATGACTCGTCTGTTGGAATCATCTTCAGATTCTATAGTTTTTTAACATGAATCTTAATAGGTGATTTATCTGTTGCAACAGATAACTCACCTGTTACAATAGATGACTCATCTATTTGAATTAACTTCAGGTTCTATTGCAATATTTGAGTAATCTGTTGCAATGGATAACTCACTTGTTACAATAGATGACTCTTCTGTTGGATTCATGTTACAGCACTATAGAACCTGTAACATAAATCCAACATTTGAGTCTTCCATTGTAATAGATGACTCATATGTTGGATTCATATTCGAGTTCTAACCATTTTAGAAAAAACAGCAGTAGTAGTGTACCTAGATGAGAAATTCAACTAAAAATTATAATTTTACTAACTAAAATCACCTATGAAGTAATTTCCAAGTGATATACGAAACAAAATTTGACTTAAAAATTGGTCAAGTAGCAACAGTAAGGTAACAACAACAGCAATGGTCAACAAAAAAAAGATGAAGATGATAATGGAGAAGAAAATGATGATAATGAGGCAGAAGATGATGACTACAGCAGCAACAACAATGAACAACAAAAATCGCGAAAAGAGAGAAAACAACAATAAATGAAAAGAGGGAGAAATGTGCATTTTTCCCCTCCTTTTTAGTTATATTAAGATTTATATTGGATCAAAGTATAAATTAAAAAACTTATGGGTTATTCTCAAACTTCTCCAACTTTCTTAATCCATAATAAAGTAATTGTCACTGACACTCAATTATTAAAACTTGAGTCACCTACCCTTCATTTTCAAACTCTTGTTACCTTTAACCCGAAGCCCCTATAAACATGGCTAACATAATTATACCTTTAACTATAAGTTAATGTTACTTATTTTTTATTATTGCATTAATTTCAAAAACCGATAACTTCCTTTATTTTTTATAAATTATTTTTTTCTAATAATATTGACTCCATATTATTTTTTTTCAATAATTTATATGACCACTTGATTAGGCATTATAGGTCAATACTTCATTCACATGTATATATATATGTGTGTGTGCGCGCGCGCGCGTGTGGGAGGGGGGGGGGTTGTGTTTTTAATATGTGCAACATTTTTTTTTAGTGTTAGATATTTTTAAGGGGAATTGTGTTTTTAATATGTGCAACATTTTTTTTAGTGTTAGATATTTTAAAAAATAAGAAATTCTAAAATATATGATAAATAGAAAATTTATTTTAAACACTAAGGAGTTTTAAAATATATTATAAGAAAAAACATATGATAAATGTAAATTAATCCTACTCTTACATTGATAAAATTGATATTCTAATGTGATTGAGACTTTTCCTAATTTTTAGGAATCATGTGTATGAGTTATTTTTTGAAACGAAAGAAAAATCATGAAGGTCATTTAATTTAAAATAAAAGAAAAGCATACAAATGAACCAAAAAAGCAGAACATACTCATCTGAAAGAGAAAAAAAAAAAAGATAAAATTGTATGAATTTAATCTATTTGGAATTCATATTATTTTAATATTAATAAAAAAACTATGAAAATAAAATAAAATCTAGTTAATTTATTTGGAATTCATATTATTTTAATATTAATAAAAAAATTATGAAAATAAAATAAAATCTATTATATTTAAGATAATTTCTTTAGTTGAAGAAAAGGTTTTGAATTTCTAAATCAATTAGAATTTTACCCTATATATAATAAAAAATATATTATACAATCCTATTCAAATAATATTTTACTCAAACTTTAACACCAAAATACCACCGCTTCTTCTACTTCTACCTTTCTTCTTATTTTGATTTTGATTGAAATTGTATTCTTTTAGTCATCATCATCTTTTATGCTTTTCTTTATTCTTTTTAGTGACAAATTTAAATATTGTATATAAATTCTATGTAATCAACGATTGGTAATGACTTATCCCCTTTTAATAATTTCTTCTGTCACTTTTTCAGTTGAAAAATTCTGATAAAAAATTGAACGAGAAGTGTTTTTCCCCCAAATGAAGTCAAAAAATTTAAATTTTTATGTTACGTAAAAATTAAGATTTGTATTTCGAGAATTATAATTTTCTTTTTGATTGCCACAAGTTTTACTTCTTTCAAAGTTACTTGATAGTTTTTATGGTAATAGGATATATTTATTGTTAAAAAAGAATAAAGAAAATTGATCTCCATTTGATTTTATATTCTTTATTTTTATTTTTATTTTTATTTTCTATTTGAACTAGATACAAATTTGTCTTGAATTGCTTTCTATTTTAAATTATGAATACAAAGATTTTATGATAACAGTTCGAGGATGCTCAACAATTGGTTTAGTTCGATTTATGTATTATCAATTTAATTTATTAATTTTTTATTTCTATACACACTATTAGTTTTTTATTTCTAAACAAGCTAAATCAATAATCTAATTAATAAGATATTTATTATTGATTTTTGATCCGTAAGATTCAATTTCAATTTAATTGATAAAAAAATGTTCCTATATATACACAATATGAAGATGTTCATATAGTCAAAGACTTTGCTACTGATTTATACGAAAGTAACTATGCATATAATTTTGTACTATTTAAATTTCTATTCCATAACTTTATGATTAATTAATACAGCTCACGTACACTTGACTAGTAAATTATAGGTCAAACTCATCGGTGGCCCCCTAAACTTGGCACGAACTTTCACTTAGGCACCTTAAGTGGACGTTGTTCACTTTTGGCACCTCAAGTAGCTATAAAGTGTGTCACTTTGACACCTTTTGTTGATTCAGCACATTGTGTGTGTTGCACTACACTAAAGGCGCGTGAGGAGCTGTATTTTATGATTTTTATATTTTTTTTACCTTCTTCTTCTTCCTCTTTCTTCTTCCACCAACTCAACCTTCCACCACCATTAACAACCATTGCAAAGCTTCCAACATCAGCTTTAAACCTTCTTCTTCTCCGTCCATGCTTCACCTTCCATTATCATCACCATCATCCACCAAACTGCCACCAAATTTTGAATTAAAAAATATAGAAGAAAAAAATCACATGCGTAATTTTAACAATTAAAAATCAAATCTCCGTGATTGTTATATACAATTAAAATAGTGTAACCAAATTTTTCGCACAACCACCATTAATTTTGTTATTCACCTCCACAATTTTTGCACCACAATTGAATACAATATCACCATCAAACTTACCTTCACTCAATTTTCATTAATTGAGTCTATTCATAAATGTGATCCAACTAAAATATATCATAGTATACATACACGAAACCATACCAAAGCAACTAGACAGAAATTGAGACCAAATGGGTTCCTTCTTAAAATTATTTTTTTGACCAATTTATTTTTGCTAAGATGAAATTGTTGTCAATTTGATCAAAAATTATTGTCAATTTAGATGGAGAGTGAAAAATTGTTGTCAAATATTGTCACGTTGTGAATTTGAAGTCAATTTGGTTGGATTATTGTAATGGTTGGAGGCGGGGGTTTGTGGATTAAAGAAGACAATATAGAGGGGGTGGGTGGGTAGCGGTAGGGGAGGTGGGTGGCGGCAAATGATTTAGGGGTAGGGTGGGAGAGGGTGGCAGAATACAATTTGGGAGCGAGGATGGCGGCAGATTAGGAGTTGGGGTGGATTGAAGAAGATGATATGGGATGGGGTGGGGTGGTTTAGGAAGATGATATAAGGTGGGGGGTTAATATTTTTTATTTAAATTAATTATATAAAAATTATTTTTATAAAAATGACAAGTGTCTTTTTATAATTGATTCTGTTATAAAGCAAGAAAGAATAAAGAACAAGAGTAGAGAGAGAACAGAGAGTAATTCTTATTTCTTCTCTTGAGGATGAGAGATTATATGATTGTTAATACAATGAACAAAACCCCTCTATTTATAAGAGAAATTTACTCCTAGTCTGAGTAAAAGACAAATGCTTCAATTCCTAAAAGATATCAAAGTAGATCTTGATAGACATTCACTATAATGTAAATACATTTATAACAATCCCCTTTGAATGTCTAATTGGTAGATAATGTGTCTCGTTAAAACCTTACTAGAAAAAACCAGTAGAAAACAAATCTAGTGAAGGAAAAAGAGTACACATCTCTAATAATACGCATTTTGGCTGCCTCATTAAAAAACTTACAAGGGAAACCCAGTGGGACAAAACCTCATAAGGGAAAAGAGTATAGCGCGTATTAACTCCCCCTGATTAGAACATCCTTGATCTTTGCATCTCGATCCTGTGCAACATCTTCTTGAAAGGTTTAATTGAAGAAGATTTGGTAAATAAATCAGTCACATTGCCAGTTGAACAAATCTGTTGCACATTAATATCATCATTCTTTTGTAGGTCATGTATGTAGAAAAGCTTTGGCAAAATGTGCTTCGTTCTATCTCCATTTATGAATCCTCCCTTAAGATATGCTATGTATGCTGAATTATCTTTATATAAAATTATGGGTAGATTGTCATATTTCACACCACATTTTTCTCGAATGAGATGTATCATGGACCTCAACCATACACATTCTCGGCTTGCTTCATGAATAGCTATTATCTCAGCATGATTCGATGAAGTGGCTACGATAGACTGCTTTGTATATCTCCAAGATATGGCAGTACCACCACATATGAACACATACCCTATTTGAGACCGAGCTTTATGCGGTTCAGATAAGTACCCAACATCAGCATGACCAATAAGATCGGGACTGCAATCTTTAGAATAAAACAAACTCATGTGTTTTATCCCATTTTGATGTCTCATAGTAGGAGCAGAAATATACCTTGCTAACAAATTGACTGAAAAGGCTATAGGCCTTGTAGTATTTGCAAGGTACATGAGTGCATCAATTGCACTAAGATATGGTGCTTCATAACCAATTCAATTTGATATATTTAGAATTTTAGCAAATAATTTATTACTTTGAAAACTCTCCAAGAGTTCCAATGATGTTCAAGCAATAAACTTATACAATATAAGGATTACAAATAAGTTTCCCAGAAACCTTTTCCTTAAAAAGTTTTCACATAAGTTTTGTCATGTGAGAATATTCAACATTTCATGAGTGACATCTTCAGGTGTCTGAACTGCAAATCAAATAATTTTTACGCTTACCAAAATGCATCCTTTCATGTCACTTGATAAATATTTCTACGTCAGCATGCTTAATTAAATGTAGAATTTAGATCCTCGTAATCTTTCACAATACCGTGCCAATATTGTGTCAAAGATATTGATGATATATCATTTTGTATCGGTTCACAATGCGACATAACATTTTGAGATCTCATCACTTTATTATTTTCAGGTACATGAACCTCTCATAAGGTTTCATGAAGTGGTATGTCGTAGGCTCTTCAAGAGCTCATTGCCTTCTTATTATGATTATTTGCTCCTTATTTTTCAAGGACTATTTCATTTGAAACCGATCAGTCTACCACGTTTCACGCATGCATAGACTTTGTCCTTTAGGAACACAAAATAAGAGCACTTGTGTTTAATATGAGATGCTTTCAGCATTTGACTTGAATTATTTTTTGGATGAGGATATGGTGATAATTTCTAACATATTTCATAGCGCTTATAATCTCTCTCTTATGTTAGGAAAACTAACATGCATCCTCTACTTCTTTGAGAAATCCATCGTTGTGCATTATGGTTTATTCATTAATCGTATACCGCACATCAAAATTATTAGATGGAATAATTGGTTCCCGACCTTGAACCAATTAAGAGGGAAGAAATAATCATAATTTATTGGTTTAATACATACAAATGCTATTGCAATATATCATATTTCAGACCAATGCATTAAGTTTTGTTCTCATTAACAATGGTTTAGTTATTTATCGAAGACATTCAATGCTAAACCATCATCATCAAGATAAATTATCTTGATTACACAATCTGAAAATGATGCTCAATTCATATTGAACAAGTAACTTTATGAATGTCAAACGTAAGTTGACCATGAATGTACATGTGATCATCTTATTGATGCATCTTTTCAATATATCACATGATAGGTGAACGGGCCCATATTCACCTTTTATACTTTTCAGATTTAAGGGATTCAATCCCAAAATTAGTTGGTCCAACCAACTTATCATGAGAACAAGCGACATAAATAATTCTTGAAGAATCTTGTATTTCTTCAATACATGTTTAATACTCAATATGCACATCTTTGAGATGTCATAACCGTTCATGTCAATTTATGAACTTATTTATAGTAGTAAGCTCCAAGTTTACATGGCATGTGTCTTTTTACTTTAGTAAATTTCAGATTTACTATGACATGAATAAATTTTTGAATTTACTACTTTAGAAGTAGATTTCAGAATAACTCTTCTCAATTATTCAGCCTCTTTCGGAGGTGAGTTGTGATACCATCACAATTAAGTGCACGTTTGCATTAATAAGCTTCTCATTCCCCATAGAAATAGAATATAATCGTGCCTTAAGCATATCAAATTCTGATAGCTTGTAACCTCTTTCATGATATTGCTACGTCAGGAGCAAATCGAGGCATACATATGATCTAGAGAATTTTTCTCCAGCATATCTTATGATCATAATACGCGTGCAAAAATATTATCACTTTTGATGATCATTATCATATTGTCCCTCCACGCGTATATTCATGCATTCAATCACTTGCCTTCTTTCAGACATATTATGCATTGCTACCACATACACCTCAAGAATGAAGTAAGTTGTCATATTTTAGAATTATCATATATTGCTACCAATTTATGGAATGAAGCATATTCAATTGGTTGGATTTCATGACTTTTCATCAAATACCCATTATTTAGCCTTAGCAATCATAATATCATCAATATGGTGCATTGAGGTTTAACCTCAACGTCTTATACATATAAAGGCGTCTTAGGCATAAATCGATGGGACTTAAACCCAATATCTTATTTTCATGATGAGTCGGAATTATAACCCAATGTACTATCCTTTTGATGAAATGAAATTTGAATGCACCATCTTACCATTAATCTTATATACCACGTAAGTTCATACCTGAATAGTTATCTAGATGTTCATGATCCACTGCAAACCTTTAATAACTGCATAAAGTTTTAGGCAAACAAAAAATCTTCACAAAAAGTGTTCAAGATACACATGTAAAAGAGAAAGGATGAAGGAACTCCTCCGGATCATTAAAGTGATTAGATCATTGGGTACCCGCAGGCCGTAGCTATTAATTTGCCAATAGAAAATTAAAATAATAAGTTGATTACCATGTTCTACAAGGCTACAACCAAGAAGCTAATTTCCTAATAGGTTAATTAACCTTTTAACTTCAATCAAATATCACCAAACAAACTACTATTTGTGTAGACAGTTTCTAGAAGTCCTATTTCATGCCAAAGGGTATATGGGCTAGACTTGATGAAAACTGAAAAGTGGACCGCTAAGAAATTTCAAAAGACGAGCAGCAAAGCAACATAACTATAAATAGATAAAACCAAAAGAAATAGATACCATCTATAATACAAATATACGTGTGGTAGTAAATACTAACATACCTGATTAATTACCTATATTTTTGGTTACATTGTTTTCCAATTCTCCACAACATGGGTTCATAAGAAGTTCAACTTAACCTTAGTTAGAGACTTCGTGCTGATAACATGTTATAAAGCAAGAAAGAATAAAGAACAAGAGTAGAGAGAACAGAGAGGAATTCTTATTTCTTCTCTTGAGGATGTGAGATTATATGATTGTTAATACAATGAACAAAACCCCTCTATTTATAGGGGAAATTTACTTCTAGTCTGAGTAAAAGACAGCTGTTTCAAATACTAATAGATATCAAAGTAGAACTTGATAGACATTCACTATAATGTAAATAAATTTATTACAGATTCCTTTTTATGTATATTAGTCTTTTTTTCAAAAAAGAAAAAAATTGTAGTTGGATATAGTGACGTGGCAATTTAAATGAGTTGGCACAAATTAATTGGTCGTTTTTTCCACATTGGCAGCGAGTGAGACACACTCGCTAGTACTGGGGTCGAAAGGTGTCAAAGTGACATGCTTTATAGCTACTTGAGATGCCGAAAGTGAACAACATCCACTTGAGGTGCTTAAGTAAAAGTTCGTGTCAAGTTTAGGGGGACACCGATGGGTTTGGCCTAAATTATAAAACTAAAGGAACATTGTGGAAAAAGCCTGAAACAACGCAGAGCAAAGAAAGATAGGGTCAAAACGGGGCAGTAAGGTACATCACAGACATAAAGGTATTGTGGATCACAAACTAGTTATTCAAGAATTTAATACATAGATTGTTATCCGTTGAAGAATGATGTAAGATTGTTATAAGATCCATAATCCTCTAGTAATACTGGAATAATCAAAATTAGAAGGGGAACTTCTTCAAAACAAATTACTACAACTACTATCAACTTACTTAAATCTGTTCATTTAAATTTTATGATGTAACTACAACAACTGTCTAAATCCCAAATAAGTAAGAAGGGATCGGCGGGTATATGACCTCATCGACCATGACCAATGTTTCTAAATGTACAAAAATAAAATCACATAACTCCGCTGTGATTGCATGAATTATCTAATCAGGGTAGTGATACACATCATTGCACCAGAAAGAAGAAGCTGCATTAATCTGGCATGGGCTGAAGACTTTCGGAGGTGGTACCTTACCTTCCAGCTCCATTCCTCTTGCAGCTCTGTAAGGTGCTTTGATCGAAATGACAATCCCAAAATTATAATTCACACTAGCACAAAGGAAACAAGTTTTACGCAATATCTTGAACAAAATTAAAGTACTTACATGTCTTGTCCATGGTGCAGATTTATAATATAAGAAGATTTTCAGCAGCTCTGGTTTAAGTTCTGGGAAATGCCAGAACAAGAATGTTTAATCTTTTGTACAATTCTTGATTAGCAGCACATTCTAAAGAGCAACCATGAAATTATTGACTTGGTTCTGCAGCCCACTTCCTCCTACTTGTAGAGCCTGCATTATCATAATCATGCCACACCAACTCCATCTGGCAAAGAACGGGGAAAAACTCGGTCATATTATCCCTGATACTTGCACAGATATTTTAAGCAAAAACTGAAAATTATGCTGCTGGAAGAGAAAAAGCACAGCAAGAAATCCTTTTTCACTCAGCTACGGCAATACGGCAACATATCACCGAGGATGTCAAGAGCTTTTTATCACAACATGCCAAACAAAGCTCAGTGTAGTACTGGTAAGCCTTGATAGACGAACTTAAAGAATAAGAAGCTATCAGCAAATAAGTTCAATGCAAATTACGGGAAAAGAAGCAATTATGCAGTCTAGTGGCTAGATGAGCTAGGAATAAAGAAGCAACGTAGCACAGACATACATCTCCAATAATGACAGTGTCACCCTCTTTCACGCCAAGCTTGAGTAGAGATTTATTCACACCACATGCTTCCAAAACGTATTGAAATCTTCTGTCTGAATCCATATATCTGCACAGAGAACAAGATTCCTTTTTAATGGAACTCAATGTAATTTTGATAAACCCAAGTTTATCCAACAAACCTAGATCTAAAGCAGGTTCCTTGAAGCAAGGAAATGGACGGGACCGGGCTTCAGGACTTTATCATTTACCAGCGTAAAATCTCTGTACACCTAAATTTAGGATGACATGAGACAGTGAGACCACTGGAGAAAGTCCAACTCAACTTGAAAAATGTCAACTAGTCTCAGCTATGATACAAGATACGCAATTAACTTCAGGGCTAACATGCTACAATCAAAACGTGTTTCCATAGGGATGCTAATCCGAGGGAAACAGGCACTTGACAAAAGGCAATAAATAGAAGGTAAAAGAAGACAGGATCAGAGAACAATGAGATCTATACCTCCAGTTTGTCATTTGGACAAAACGTTCCAGGCCTGATCCTTGAACATACCAAGTTTTGGAAGAACTACCATGGGAGATTTCAAACTCGTTTATGGGTGCATTTCGCTGCTTTTTCACCATGTCAGCAACATAGTTCAAGTTTACTGGATCCGTTCTCACTGTAAAAGAAATTAAAACCAATACAATCAAAGAACTTGACATTATTAACCCCACCCCCCCCCCCCCCCCCCCCCCCCCCAACACACACGCGAAAAAAAAAAAAAAAAACATTCTTTTTAAATTTGACATGTAGTTCAATATTACAAATGAAACTTGATGCTATAAATACACAGTATAAAACCTTGTCATGGAAACCCTAAAAAATTTTAAATTTCTTGATAAGCACTCTAATGTTATTTCCTATAAATTAATTCTATAGGAGTTTACCCAGAGGAAAGGAGGCAGAAAGCAATCTCAGTTCATATGTCACATTCACAAAGAAAGAAGCAAGTCCAAGCAAATTTATCTTAAGCAATTCTCAGTGACTTACACACAGCTTGATCACTTCCTTTACGAGGAAAAGGATAGATGAACAAAGAAGAAAAGAACAAACAATAAGGGCGCAAGTTGCCATAGCA
Source organism: Capsicum annuum (assembly GCF_002878395.1). NCBI lineage: Eukaryota > Viridiplantae > Streptophyta > Magnoliopsida > Solanales > Solanaceae > Capsicum > Capsicum annuum. The sequence continues at coordinate 185,234,061 of NC_061111.1, forward strand.
CATCCCCCTCCCCCTGCCCATTGCAAAAACTAAATAAAGGAAGAAAAATCATTCAAAATGTAATATATTTAACTCCATCAGTTCTATTTCTTTTAATGATAACCGAGGTTTCTGGGCAAACTTGCGTGCACCTCGACTAATTCCAAGGGTCCTTGCTACAACCCATCAGCACTGGTAATGGGTAACTCTGTCCATCAAGACTGGGATAGATGTGAATAAATCAGCTTGTGTTTTTGTCTCGGCTGGGATTAGAACCTGAGACCTCATAGTTCTCCACCCACTTCATTGACCACTAGGTCAGACCCTTGGGTAATACTAGATCTGTCCTAATATGGTAGTCCAGTTTTTTTTTTTTTTTTGGAGAAGGTAACATTTGTCTATATTGACTAAACCAGTACGTACATAGGTTGTACTGAAACCATATTTACAACATAGGTTGTCCACTTTTTCATTAAACTCAAGTAGTAAGAGAATAGTGTATACATGAATTGTTTATCATTTCTTGAAAAACAAGTATCCCATTTGGACGTTTGCAAGGTAGAAAGAATATAATAGGACAAAGTGTTTAAAAATGTAATTGTGTATTTAAAATGTGCTAATTATAAAATGGGAAACACTTCAGGACAACCCAACAAGGAAAGTAGGACAAAACCCATATTTATTTAGCTAGAACAAGCATTTGTTCAATTTAATTTCACTCGTCAAAACAAATTAACTGAACATCAACGTAGTTTAGCATGATCATGTCCACAGATATCGAAACAAATAATAATACAGACATAAGAAACACTTACCTTCTTCTTTAGCAGCTTCTCTTCCTCTACAAACAAGCTCATAAGCAGCACAAATTACTTCATGTGTACCCTCTCTTTTCACTGCACTCATGCAAAAGGGTTCAATTCCATGAGATCTCAGACTGTCCCTGAATGTCTTCCAATTCTCATATGCGTCTGGAATGTCCATTTTGTTGTAAGCCACTAAATAAGGCTTTTCAGCAAGTTTGGGACTAAACATTTCCAATTCAAGACGAACAGCTTCAAATTCATATTCCGGTTGTGGAGATGAACCATCAACAACATGCACCTTTCTCCAAATAAAATTCCATCAAGTAGTTAAAATATAAGCTCAACCTCATAATAATCAGAAAAAGGGTAAAGAAAAGCTATACACCAATGCAAGATAATTGAGACTTCTAAGTAAACTATGAAATATATGGATGCAGAGAGTACATAGAAACTATTAAAAGATCCTCAAGCAAGTGGGCAGAGGACATAGTACAGTGATTTCATGTTGCGGAATTCAGAAAGGAAAGGGATAGCTAAATATGAACACCACTATTCTTTTTCTCTTTATATGAAAAGGTCAAATACATATGCGGACTCTTAAACTTGTCCAAACATTTCATTTAGACACCTGAACTAAGGTTGTACCTATTGAACTCTTGAACTATACTCAAAACTGTGTTTATTAGACACAAATTGGTGACATGGTGGAGGAAGTGTACCAGACTTACTCCAGCACGTGAAAAGCCCTAAGTTTTCTTTTAAAAATAATTCTCTCCTTTCTCATTCTCTCTCCCTATTACCACCTCCTCCGTCGTCCATCACCACCCTTGCCACCATCCTTGTCACCACCCACTATTCCCCTTCACCTTCTTTATTCGACAGATTTGGCCACTAGTTTTCTCTAAAATCTGGCAAGTTTTTCCAACAGATTCTGGCCTCCTCCACCTATTACTTCCTTCTCCACCATTTTTTCCAATGGATAAAATCACATTTTTTTCCTCCAACATCCAGCAATTCATTTCAACAGATTTCACCATTTTTAGACTACCTTAAGACTATGACGCAATGACCAGAAGTCAATGACATTAGATGGAGAAGACAATGCTTCAATTCTGTCATCCAAATTCACAAGAATCTGTGATATTGGATCCAAATTCATAGAACCCGAAGTGGATTTTCTTGGATCCAATTAAAGCAAGCCTTGTATATTGAGAATTGGGTCAAAAAGGAAGCTTTAGAGAAATCTGATGAAGTGGGAAGGAACAATATTGGACTGATGACTATGAGATTAAGAAAGGGAAAGGGTATTGCAGTTGGCTTTAGCTGCCACTGTTGTCGGTGACGAGAAGATATAATTTTTCTTTCACAAGGAGTTTCTTTTGGACCAGTCAATGTGTTTCTTTTTTTTCAGATTCTGTTTTTTATTTTATTGGTATGTCCATTGGTTTTCTTTTCCAAGTAAGGAGTGAGTACCATTGACGCACTTCACTTAGTTTGGAGCTGCCAATATGTGTTTGCAGGCACATTTTTTGACAACAGAAAGTGTTCAATAAGTATAACCCTTTGTTTAGGTGTCTAATAAAATGAAAGATTCAGAGAGAGAGATTAAAAGCGCTCCCAGTAACGTTTCATCACGAATTAGCTATAATATAGCAAGCAGATTCAAATAACAAAGTGCAAACTATACAGGGATATGATAATTTGCCAAAACGCAAACAGCAGAGGCGGTTCGATTCCCCTTATACGTGATGTGGCGAAAGAGACTGACACAACGAGATATGCCTATGCCTGCATTAAGATTAATCTTTATCTGATTCAACAACTCACTAATAGTTCTATTTATGCAGAAGTGGAAAACATCCAACTTATTTATGAAAAGAACACTTAAGAAAAGCTTGTACCAGGACGGAACATCTTTCTGAGTGCCGAAGAAACTCATGGCCTAAACCAAAACCTCGGTGTGCCCCTTCAAGTAGACCAGGCAGATCAGCAACAACCACAGTAGCATCATAATCAAATGAAACTACGCCTAAATTTGGGAGCAATGTCGTAAAGGGGTAATTCGCAATAGCTGGCTGAGCAGCACTTACAACACTGAGAAATGTACTTTTCCCTGCATTTGGCGCTCCGACTATACCAACATCAGCAACCAACTTAAGCTCCAAGTCTAACCACCTGGTCAATAGGACTGTTATTTGAAAGATACATAAATAAAGGAATATGAAAGAAATCTGACTATGATAGCTTATAGGAATTCAAAATTAAGGATAACAGCTTAATAGACCCCCAAATGAGAGTTTTGATCATTTTCCCTAGCCATGACATTCTAATATCATACTGCCATATAGTTAGATGCTGAATGTACCCAAAAGATGCATCAAAAAATTAGGAAGAGTAAAGAGCAGAAAATATTCATTGGAGATACTCACATCTCTGGTCCTTCTTCTCCATTCTCCGCGATCTTGGGCACCCTATTCAACCCTGTCTTAAAAGAGGCATTCCCTCTCCCACCTTTTCCACCAGGCAACAGCAATGCCTTCTGTCCTGGATGCAACAACTCGAGAAGTACGTTCCCTTGAATTCCACCATCCCCAGACTCCCTAATGACAGTACCTGGTGGCACCTTTACCACTACATCCTCGCCTTTTGCCCCAAATTGCTTCTTTCCATGACCATGCCCTCCTCTCCCAGCTTTAATATGCACACTCTGCCTAAATGGCAACAATGAATTCATCGACCCATCTACCTCCACATACACATTCCCTCCTCTACCTCCATCACCACCAGATGGCCCACCCAAAGGCACAAACTTCTCCCTCCTAAATGCCACCACCCCATTCCCTCCATCCCCCGCTTTTACATATATTTTTGCCCTATCGAAACACCTCATTACTGCTGGAACCCCTTTCTCCTTCTCCTTTATATCACTCCCTTCCCCTTCAAACACATCGCCACCCTCAAATATCCTTTCCATTTCATTCCCCACGTCATCATCTTCATCAAAATCATCCTCAAAGTCATCGTTAACCTCGTACAGCTCGAATTTTCCATCACTTCCAGTACCTTCCATTTCACCATCCACATCATCATCATTTTCATCAAAATCATCATCATCACTAACCTCGTATAACTCGAATTTTCCATAATCAAACCTTAAGTTCTCTACATTCTCATCATCCAACGAGTCGAATTCTCGTTTAATATTCTTCTTAGCTGGGGTTGGAATGATTAACTGAGAGAGGGTTATTTCAGTTGAATCTTGAAGAGACGGAAGAAAAAAGTCGTCTTTAGGGGGTAGACGAGTGTAGGTGGTGGCAGTTTCACCGGCGCCGGTGGTAACAGGCGGTGGTGGCCTAAACTCGCCGGATTTGAGTTGACGGCGACTGGGGTTTTGCTTTTTTCGGTTTGTATTTGTATACACGCGCTTTGGGTTGGTTCTATTGCAACTTGTATTGGGTCGAGCTTGGCAGAGAGGAGAGAAGGTGCTTGATGTAGTTGGGAACAAAGAGAAAGCCATGGAAGGCTATGGTTACAGAGGTCAAGAAAATATCTGTTTGGGCGGGTGTTTTAGAAATCCATCGATTTTCTTCAGATAATTCCTCAAAAGGGTATGACAACTTTTCTATTGTTTAATTTGAGATGTTAAATATTCTAGTATTTTTTTATTTTTTGTAGAAAAATTGAGTGACGAACCCAAGTATGCATTTGAACATGTGATTTCATCTCGTAATTGATATAATGTATTAAATTTGTGAATAATTATAAAAAGATTGAGCGTTACTAAAGGGTAAATTAAGAAATTACATTAAATAGTTCACTCGAGAATCTTGATAACTATGGGGAAAAGTAGGGAAAGAGATTATAAAAATAGAGATTTTATTGAAATTATTAATTCATAATTGTCTATAATTGTTGTAAAGTTGAGCTAATAAAGAAAAACAGAATAAGGGAGGAAAAGTTAGTTGATATTTGTTTTCTGGATTCGTGCACCTCAAGCCTTTGCACCTCATGCGCCAACTACCTTTCTAACTAATCGACTAATTTCTCGATCAATCAATTTAATCAATTACTAGCTACTACTTCATTTGTGATACAAGGGAATATGACTTAGGTACATATCAATACCCCACGATTACAAAAATTCTTGTCCTCAAGGATTAAACTGAGTAAATTTCTGAGTGAACTTCTGGAGATCCATCTCTGAAATGTCCTCAGGAGTAGCATTCAACCATTTGACCAAGACTTCATTAGAAGCTCTTTGCCTTTTCTTGCAAAGCCTCATGTCAATAATAGCCTCAAGGGACAAGAGGATGTGACCTGAATCGATATGGACATAGGGAAGAGTGACAGTAATAACATGAGAACCAACTTTCCTTTTCAACTGGAAATGTGGAAGGTGGGATGAATCTTGTAATCATCAGGTACAGCCAAAGTATAAGTCCAGAAATCTACTCTAGCAAGTACCTGTAAGAGACCAAAGAACTTAGCAGATAACTTTTAAAAAGAATGGTTTTTCAAGGACATTTATCTATATGGTTGCAACTTGATAAAGACCAAATGACCAACTGCATAAGACTTTCCAGTTCTGTGCTTAATCAGCCTGCATTTTCATTTTATTTTGAGCTTAATTCAAATAAAACTTCAAACACCTGATAGTAGCCCTCTTAGCCTACAAGCTCCTATCCAACATTTCTAGTTAAGAGTCAAAAGTGAGATAAGGTAATAATAGGGTAGTTGACCATGGACTGCCTTATGAGAATTCATGTCAATAGATGAGTGCTAAGAAGTGTTGTACCACCACTCAACAAGTGATAACCATTGACCACAATCCTTAGGGTTGTCAAAGGTCATAGCTCAAATAAAATTCCACACTTGTTAACAACTTTGGTTTGTCCGTCTGTTTAGGGGTTGTATGCAGTAGGAGTAAAAAAATAAAATTTCTGTAGCTTGAACATTTCTTTCAAAAAATTGTTGATGGAGACGATATCTCTATTAGAAACAATAGACTTAGTCATCCCATGTAACTTAAAAACATTATGCATGAACACTTAGCTACCTCCAGAGCAGTGTAGAGGTGAGTTGTATTGCTAAGCCTATCAACTGCCACATATATAACCTCCTTACCATGAGCTTAGAAAGACCCTCAATAAAGTTGATAGAGATGTCTTTTTGGACCTTCTCAAGGATTTCAAGGGGTTTTAACAATCCCGGATAAGTTATATTTTCACATTTACATCTCTAGTAGGTGTTATCTCTTTGACAAAAGAATAGATTTCTTGTATCATCTTTTTCTAATAAAATACTTGCCTCAGTCTATGTAAATTCACATTAATACCAGAGTGACTTCCCAAAAGCTTTCATGTAATAAAGTTATCAATTTCTTTCTTAAAATGGTATCAAATCCCACCATCATATATATTTTTGATGCTCAATATACCAGACTAAAATGATAGTAAATTTAGGCTTATGGATGACTGGATGTCTTGTATAAGCTTCTGTAAGTGCGGATAAGTGGTCCATGAAGTCTTAACATTTTCTAGGAGGGTAGATTGCACCCCAGAAATGCTATACAGTTGCACCAACTCCCTCTTCCTAGAAAGGGCATCAACATCTATGTTTTCTTTTTCCTTCTTGTACAAGATTAATCATAGCCAAGTAGCGTGACCAACTACTTCTGTTGACTAGGTTTAGTAATCCTTTACTTTGGTAAGTAATTTAGGCTATGATTATCTATTTGGATGCTAAAGTAACTCCCTAACAAGTAAGGCCTCTGCCTTTGTACAATATTAACCAGACCTAGTAGCTCTCTCATACACAGAAAAAGCTTTACTCTGGGTAGATAATACTTTGTTGAAGAAGACTATAGATTTGTTGTTTAGAGGCAGAAAAACACCTATTCCATCCCCTTCTACATCAGTCTCTACTGTGAATTCCATTGGAAAATCAAGAAGGTCTAGTACTGATGTAGTGGTTAAAGCCAATTTCAACTTTTCATAGGTTGCAGTGACCTCTTTAACCTAGTAAAACCTCCATTTTTCTGCATATCATGTAGAGGTCGAGTAATGACAAATATAGAAAAACTCTCAACCCCTTGAGGCTCTTAGGTTAAGATCAATCTAGAACAACTTCTACTTTAAGTTTGTCCTTAGCAACACCATTTGTAGAAATTACATAGACTAGGTAGTCTATCTTTGTCACTCCCAAACTATATTTATTTTTCTTCACACACAGAATATTGGTCTTCAAGATGTTAAATGTCATCTCAAGGTGGATAAAGTGATCAAAACTAGCAAGAACTATAAATAAATATGTCATCAAAGAACACTAAAATGATTTTTGTGAGATAAGTATGGAAAATCTTGTTCATGAGACTTTGAGATGTGGAAGGGCTATTAGTTAAGCCAAAAGGCATAAACTAGAATACATAGTGTCCATGATGTTCTCTAAAATTAATCTTAGGGATGTTAGGCTCAAACATACTGGTCTGATGATAACCAGACGTAAGTTCTGACATAGAGAAGTATTTTGCACCATGTAGTTCATCTAAGAGATCCTCAATAACAGGTACTGAAAATTTGCCTTTCATTATTCAATTACTCAACTCCCCAAAGACCACACAAAACCTCCAAGACCTATCCTTCTTCTTGACCATTATAATATGGAAAAGTAGGGGTTAGTACTATCCCTAGTAACCACACTAGTCAGCATCTCATCTATCATTTTATCTGTCTCCCTTTTTTGAACTATAAAATACCTTTAGATCCTAATGTTGATGGTGGAAGTGACTTCATGAAGGATGATCTTATGATCATAACCTCTAGAAGGGGGAGTTTTATAGGACTTCAAATAAGCCTGAATACTTACCCAACAATTTTTGTAATTCTTGTGCCTTTGTTCCCTCTTCTACTTCTCCTTCTAGAAAGCATAGACTAACTTTCATGGTCTATCCTTCTTGAATAATCAATCCTATTGACATCATGCAAAGTTCAACAGGTTTAGCTAGTAACTTATCCATTCTTCCAGAGGCAATCAACTTTACAGTAGGAGATTGTACACGTTTGAGAGATATCTTCTTACACTTGATACTAAAGTCCATCTACAACTTTCTAAAGTTCCACATTATATCACCTAGTATTATCAACCATTAAGTACCTAATACCATCTTACAACCACCAATAGGCAAGAACAATATGTTAGAGTTAAAAGTTACCCCTTGCATCTTCGATATCGATTTCTTAAAGATACAGTGAATTTGAACCTTATTCCCATCATCCATCGAGATAATAAAAGGGGATCTAGTAGTTAACACATAACCTAGCCTCCATCAGTATTAAGATTTAGGTAGTTATAAGTTATCTCAGTATTAATAATAGCCTGAACTACTTTGCCCTTTTTTGAGATTGTAACTCTCATAGTTCTGAAATCTTAAACCCCACACAATACATGCATTGACACTCTAGGCAAGATAAATCCTTCTTCATCTGTTTCTAATCTTTGAAATGATAGACAAGACTCGGTAGGATCAAACCTTTCAATCTCAGTTGCGCTACTTTCAGTGGTTTCTGAAGCTCTTCCACTTCTAGATAGAACAATTATCTCTTTCTCTTCCATACATGCCCATAACTGTACTTTTCATCATAATTAAACCATAACTTTTTACTTTTCCTTTCCTTCATTTGATCTGTATTTAGTAATATATGAGGTCTATAGTTTGGTTTAGAATTTCCCATGGATACATTAGACTATTTTGGAGGTCCAATGGTTTTGATAAATGTAGTAGTTGGTAGTGTAGAATTGGGAAATCTTTGAACATTTCTACGAGTAGCTAGTATAGGACCATTAGAAAAAACCTACTTCTGCACAACTAAGGTTTGATTCTATATTTTAGCAAAGATAATATCCTTAGTTAGGGTTCTAATATTCAATATTTAATTGGCAACATAATCTCAGGTTTCAAATCCCTGATGAAACAACTAATCACATATTTTGTGAGAAGCTCTATTTTAGTAAGTAGTTCATCAAAAGATCCACATATTATCGAACAGAGCCTATCTGTCTTAGATTCTTGAAATCTCCCATTAGATCATCAAACATCACATACCCAAACCTAGTATATAAACAACCCATATATTCACTTTATCTAGGTCATCTCTTACAAGTGAATGCTTCATAAAGAACAGGTGCCACTATAAAGCTTTACACTTATTTCTTAAGAAGTCAGCTTTACCCTAAAACTTTCAGGTGTCTCATCCACATTAAGGAATTGATTAAATTTGTATAGGCTATCCTTAGGCCCTCCACCATCGAATCTTAAAAGCTTTACTTGATATCCATGAGTAAGCAATTGATAGTCATTAATTCTGATAGAGGCATACCTTGGAGCCTTATTCCCAACTATTACACCCGTTGCTTTTCCTTTACCTTTATCGACTGTATGACCTATTATCATTCTTTTGAGTTTGTCCATGGCTCGTCCAACTTTATTATTCATTACTTGTCATAAATTTACAACCAAACTCATTATCTTGTCCATGGAACCTTTGAGATTATCGACTTCCTTATGCAATTCCTGCATTCTCGTGTTGTGGTCTCTCATTTTGATGGTCTAAGGGAAGTGTTGATCTGATACCAAAGATATGATCTACTAAATTTAGAAATAACTATGGGAAGATTGAGTGTTCCTAAAGAGTAAATTGAGGAATTATCCTTGAACAGTTCAATCATGAAGTTTGATAGCTACGGAAAAATTAGGGTAAGAGATTAAAGAAAGAGATATTTTATTAAAATTGCTAATCCATAACTGTCTCTTGCTGCAAAGTTCAACTAATAAAGGAAAATAGAGAACAAAATAAGGAAGAAAAAGTTACTTGATAATTGTTTTCTGAATTCGTGCACCTCATGCGCCAGATAGCTTTCTAACCAACTGACTAATTTCTTGCTCAATAACCTAATCAATTACCAGCTACTACTTTATTCGTAATACAAGAAAATATGAATATAAAAGGAAACTTGAATTAAGGTACATAGCAGTAATTTAAAATCATGAGATCAAATTAAATCTTAAATTTTTCGAAAAGCTTGATTTGAGAATTTCATATAATGATTTAAAATTTTTAGATATAAAAATAGGCCCACAAGTTTATATTTTATAAAGAAAATTATCATTTTATCTACCAATTATCTATTTCATATGTAAATAAAATTTATAGTTGATAGTATTACTCTTACAGACTTACCAACCTTTATATCATTTATATCAAAAATAGCCTTTTTGCTAGAGTACCAAAAGAGTGATAAAATATTCATAAAATATGAATATGATGGTATAGATACTAATGGTATTGACCAAAAAATGGCTCAAAGTAATAATGTTGGTTCATCTTCTCGGTCATCTGATTGACAAATGCATGTTTAACTTGAGAAAATTATCTATACTATGTGGGAGAATTATATTAAAGAGTAGTGCACTACAATTAATGTTCAGTTATACTTTTCATTGATCAATAAATATTATATTTTTCTAAGACAACTTTGTGATAGTGCATTATACTTTTGTTATGAAATGTTGCTTATTTAGTGAGATTGTATAAAGAATTGAGGTAATTTTGATAGTTTTCATAATTTTTGGAGTTATTATATTTATGAAAATTATATAGTACAAAAAGTTCAATTTTCAAACAAAACTTCAACTTCATCTCAAATGTTTTCATATCATAATTTCATCTCACATGACCAAATCAGCTCTTAGTAAGTTTTTCTCCTTTCATATATTTATATTTGTGTTTGTTATTACTAGTTTTGGGTACATGTGTTACACGTATCTTCCAAAATGAATTAATATTAATTTTTAATAATATAGATAATATTAAAACATATAAGTAATGAGAAGCTAAAAGTTTGAAAGGAAAGTACAATAGTGTGTAGCCATACACAAGCAAGTGAATCTATATAACCTTTTTCATACGTAGTTTTAATAAACTAAAAGTTCACTACGACACCTTTCTTATTTTGTGCTATTTCAACACCACATAGTTTAGATGTAAATATGAGTACTGTTTGTTATTTTTGTAAATTCTTAACTCTTAAAGTTTGCATTTTATTTTTAAGAAACTATAGTTTCATTTTTATGGTCGTACACATACATATCAAGAATATGTTGACAAATAAAAGCTGTATTTTATAAAATTTGTCCAAAAATAAGTCTACTTTTAGAGGGCTAATATATCATTGCAAATTTCATGGTGTGTACTTGTGAAAAGGTAATAGTAATTTGTCATAGAGATAGTTAATAATTTATCAACTCGATTTATAAAATCTTAAAGGGCACGTATAAGTCTTTTTGTTTGATGTAAGATTATGAATACTTTTATCTATGAATTTGACAGAAGAATATTAGTTGAATTTTAAAATATAATCATATTACAAAATATAATAAAATCGATGTCTACTCACTTACAAGAGACTTGATATAAAACGTTTAGATATATAATAGTTCTTGTAAAATGTGTTGGTGTGAACATCCAAAAGAGTATCCAAACAATATTTCAAGGGACTAATAATGTAATATTGTGCATAAAGTCTATAATTTTTATATATACTTCTCAAAATTTTACACATATCACATATTTAGACAAATCATATTATAGCTCTATCTTTTATAAAAATAAATTTTTTAAAAAGAATTGTAAACATCATATCAATTACATACCTATTGATGTGATTGAGAAATGAAAATTTCACTATTGAAAATTAAATATGAAACAAAAATAAAGAAATAAGAATTAGTCAGTACACACAACCCAAGAAAATATCGTATTAAAGCAAAGCAATTACAAAAAAAAAAAATTAACTACCAAAAAAAGAGGGCAAGAGGTAAAGATGACAATTATCCACGTGAATATAATATGAAAAGAAATTTTCTATCCATATTCATAAAATATGAAAGCTGAAGGATCAGTGAGTTTTTAAATTTTTATTGCATCATTGAATTGAATTATAGGATTAGAAAATTGAAAGTTAATAACTGATCTATACGATTTTGAAAACATAGAGCTATAAGGGCAATTTTAAAAATTTTGAGTCGTAAGGGTGTTCGAACATGGAATTAAATTAATAACTAAGCAAGCTTGTAATGATAACATAGCTAAAGAATTAGCAGACTATTTGACTTCAAATTCTGCATTATGTAATTAAAATTTTAGTATTTAATTAGATATTTAATTTAATTTTGATAAAGTTGAGGGAAAAAATAGCAGTCCAATTTTGAAGATATGAGTTTCCCACTTTTAGAACAATATGATTGTTTACTCTCAAAATTGGTGTAGTCGAATTTTATAAGGTCAAAAACACGTCTTGATTAGTCCATCTACCAGTGATTTAAATATAGATTAAGTTATATCCTAAGTAAATAAGCTAAAAAAGAATAGATACTATAAATCTCAATATGATAGATAGTGAGATGAATAATTATGTTAAATAAAGAGTAAGAATAAGAATTCAAATATTTTGATGCACTAATGGGCGTCTTCAAGAGATAAGCCTCAGCTCTGAAGATATCTTTCATACAAATTTTTTAGAGCAAAAATAAATAAAGAAAAATCAAGAAAAACTTGATGCTCAAGAAAAAAGTATTGCTAGAATCTAGAATAATATTATAAATTAAATTACTAGAATAAAATATTTATAAGTTACAAAAATGAGGCACTACTAGAAATATTTCAATTGAGCTCGAAGTACTAAGATCAATGAAAGGGGTGGCATAGTAATGTCGTTAGTTGTGCCAGCTAATATTTTATAGTGTTCAAGATTGTACGGGTTAATATGCACCAGAGTCTTATAACACCTTTTGCCCCTTGTCTCTTTGTCCATGTAATCAACATCCGAACTCTCATTTGCCTTTCAGTTTTCTTTTCTTGAGAATACCTTCTTAGAAAATTAACTTTTTCGATCTTTTTTGTTCTCTCCCTTAAGTTCCACATTTCTCAATAGATTTTACCCTATAAATATAGTCCATCTGTCTTTCAACTATGATGCCAAATATGGTTGAGAGATGGAAAGAGAAGAAAATTTTAAGATATCATGTTGTCTATCTTTTTGAGAACAATGACAGACATAGTTATTGCTTTTTTCAACCTTCTTGCTATGTGTATAGTTTATTTGTGGCATTTATCCTAAGGCAGTTTCTAGACCCGTCTTATGTAAATTTGGCATACGTAGTCGTCTAGCTTCTTCATGCCATCTCTACATATTCTCTTGGAACTACTATCTCCATGCAGCTTTGTGGATTCTTGATCTTCCTTTTCCTCTTTCTACTAGTATCACATCTTCATCATCTTTAAGATTCACCAAAGTTTCTTCTTTTTGAGGTAAGTCAAAGAAAAATAAAAAATAGAAGAGGAGACATTGCTTCCCTCGAACCTTTGATAACATTTTCTCTGGAACCTTCCATTTCAATAACGACTTCACAATTTTTGCAGTGCAACACTTCCCAGACATACAATAGGGCCATATAAGAGTTTGCTTTTCCTTAGAAAGATGACATTCCCAGGTTAAGTAAGGCAATAATTGATCCGAAGGAAAGTTTCGAGTGTTGGCTTATATGGGCTCAGAAAGCATCATTTTCTCTAAACCTGGTTATTAGTTTGTTCACACCTACCCAATTACTATGGGCTTCAAAAAACCAATTGATGAATTTATTAACCTTAGAATTATGCTTGAGTGAAACTCAATCTCAGGGTCTTGATAATTGTAGCATGCCTTTAATTTCTAGTTTAAGAGATTAGGCTATCTTTTACCCTGAATCAATTTCTACGTCTATTCTCTCCAAGGATCGTTTGGGGAGGAATGGTGAAACTGGTGAATTAGACACAATTCTATCATAAAACATATACGATGCCCATAATTAGGGCTTGACAGAAAGATTTGTTACCAAAAATCTCTCCAACTCAACCGGGGAAGATATGTTCTAAAGCTATGGAACATATCTTGTCAGTATTCTTTCCCTCATTTGTTTATGTCTCTTCCAACTTCCTCTTGGTCTCTTACTATTGTCTCATTCTAAAGTGTATTTCTTACATCTAAAGGGTATCCAAACTTAAGCATCTTTGTTTTCGAATAGATCAGGGAAATTCGGGAATACGATTGTAAGATCTTAGATAAGATCTTAGACTCTATTGTGTCTAATGATTGGACATGGAGTTAAATAGCTAGAAATCATGAATGGATAGTTAAAAATCATATTATGTCATTATCCTTTTATTCATTCTACCAAACTTCTTTTGTATGCCTAACTCCACATTTTCTTATCGTGTACAGACCTTGTGAGGGATTGCGTTCTGTCTCTTATGTCAATCATTGCTAAACTTGTTGAGATTCATCAATGGCTTAATCATGGCTTTTGTGGTCAATCATTTACTCTACCTATCGTCGGAGCTAGGCTGATACCAAGAGCCAAGTCCTGGTCTTTTAAGAAGAGAAAAGGTGATCTAGACCTTTCTACAGATAGAATGATCAATCCAACTTCAGGAGTGCGTAAAGTTATCATGTTGTCAGGTGACTCCAATAATGTATTTAGAGAACACCCCTGAGCCAACTCATTCACCTAAATGCCCTTTTATGCCAAGTAGAGAGAGCTCATACATTGCCATCGGCCTCAAACCATCTTGTTATCCTTTTCTTTATGAAGATACATATCATACACGACACTTTAAAAGTACTCAAATTTTATAGAATATGACAGAGAAAAGGCATTTGCCCTTTCAAGAAGAACTTGTGCTCAAAGAAGAAAGCTGTAACACCCCTAGTTTTTGGACTCTGAAATTTTTGAGTGTGGACAATATTGTTATAGCTATGACTCAAGTGACGAGTCATTATCATTCGTCATGAGTCGTGAGGTGAGAATATTTATCTCAACAGTGAGGTTTCCCAAGTTTACTACCCTGGTCATGAGTCGACGCCATGAGTCATGACATCGAATAATGAGTCATAGTGAGTAACTCGTTGTCATAAAAGTGGAGGGCCAGGATTGTTACCCTTAGGAAACGGGTTCGGGAAATGACTCATGGTCAGTCATCACGAGTCGTTACCTAACCCATGACAACTAGAGTCAATTTTTCCTGCACATTTTTAATTGGGGGCTCTTTGGTTTTTTTCTTCCTTCACACTTATTTTCCACGATCTAAAAACACTAGGGGACCCTATTATCATCAATTACATCAATTAAAACCTAATCTCTCTATCTTAAACTCCTCAAATCAAGAAAAAACTAGGGTTCATAAGGAATTCATCCTCTAAGCTGTGAACTTTGGATTTTCTTCCAAATTCTTGGTGTTTCAGGCATGTCTCTCACCCCTACTTGAATTTTATACTATGTCATGTGTTTTAATCATTGTTCATGTGATTTTATTATTGGTTTCGAAATTTGTTTGAGGGTTTTTGATGATTATCACTTGAATTATATTTCTCATGGATTAAATGTCTTATGTATACTT
Source organism: Capsicum annuum (assembly GCF_002878395.1). Lineage (NCBI taxonomy): Eukaryota > Viridiplantae > Streptophyta > Magnoliopsida > Solanales > Solanaceae > Capsicum > Capsicum annuum. Next base: position 185,249,335 of record NC_061111.1, read on the forward strand.
AAATTGATGATTTTTGGGACTGAATATGTGCATTATTATAGAATTTGGAATGAGGAATATGAGTTTTCCTAAATTGATGGTTTTAGCTTGGTAATGACATTAACTTCAACCCACCTGCATGATTTTGGTTTTCAAATGTAGAATTTATATGATTTAACTCACTTTTGAAACTATTGGATTACATTAATGGATACAAACAGATTTGAAAAGCCTTGGTGGCCATGGTTTTGGATTTTTAAAGGAACTTGAGAGTCAATTGTTTACTTGGGATGGATTGGCATGATTATATAAGCTTGTAAGCATAATTGGTATGATGATACCAAGTGGTATATGCCTTAAAAATAAGACTCTTTGGTTTATGGTTGGGGTTATGTGCAAAATAGTTTTAATTTGGGGTTAAAGGAGGTTGTGTAGAGCATGGTGAAAGTGGAGGTCTCAGAAGAAAAATACTGGAAACCACGTTTGTCGGCGTGGGGGTCTATATAACTGTGTGCTTGGTTCATACATTATATCTTTAGAATGACTGGAGCCTTAGTGTCTCTGACTCTCTTTTGAGTTTTCTCAGTTCGTGTAGCTAACACACGCTGGGGCCCTTTCAACAAGAGGAGTTGAACCCATATAGCCCATGGGTGTCTTTAGGACTGATCAAGCTATACAGTTCAAGTTAAATCTTTAAACTCTCATGTTCATGACCCTTTATCCCATACCGACATCATATATATATATATATATATATATATATATAATAGGATATGTGCATGTGATTTTGAATGATTTTGGACATGGAATTTTTATCACTTTTCCTGAGTTACATGTCAGTACTTATCCTACTGAACATTCCTAGACGCTACATTATTTCATGATGTAGGGTCTTAGGGTTTTCTATTACCCTTGTGTAGCGTTAGTTAGTATGGTTCGTTGGTTGAGTTTCTGTGAAGTGGTGAGCCTCCATCTTTTGGATAGCCCTGCCATTTCATTAGGTTTCTTTTTAGATTTTTGAAATTGTGACTTTTCTTTGTCATGGTCGGGGGCATGTCCCGACCTAGTTTGGTATTCTAGTTAGAGGCTTTTGTGGACAAGTCTGAGTTGGATGGTTGTTTGATTTATAGAGTTTACATATGATTATTTATCTTTCTTGTTACTATTTTGGGATGTCTACTGCTGTTTATATTTATTATTCTTTGTAGGACTGGTTAAGGGGGTAGTCTCTGACCCATGGTGGGATTGAGATACCCATCATGACTAAGCCCTAGTTTGGGTTGTGACAAGCTTGGTATCAGAGTGTGGTTCAGAGCAGTTAGGTGTTCATAAAGTCGTGTCAAGTAAAGTCCGTTTTATGTGTGTGTAGCAGGCCAAACTTATAAGCGGAAGACATTGAGGCATTTAGGAATGTTTTTCTTTCTTGTGTTTTATTTTGGGCTATAGAGTCTAGTGTTATGAAACTTCTCTAACTCCTGGCTTAATTACATTTAAAATAATGCCTCCCCAAAGATCTAATAGAAAAATCTGTTGGACCCTTTGTGTTACCTGAGGAAAATGTGGAGGCGATTCGCTATGTTCATGAAGTACAAACCTGGTCTAGGGTCCCTACTCCTGATTTTACTACTCCACGTGAGGTCCCACCGATCCCTACTAGTCTTTCTCGAGCATCCCGGATTGGAGACACTTATGATCAGCTGCCTCAAGGAGATATTTTTAATACAGAGTTCCATCAGTCTATTCATATGGTTACTTATCTAGTGGCCTCTCAGTCAGATCATGTTAGTTATATTGCTCATCTATCTGAGATCACCCAGGTTAGCCAGTTTGTGAGATTAAATACCCTAACCTTTATAGGATCTAAGGCCAAGGAGTATCCTCAGGGGTTTATGGATGAGATAGAGAATATTTTTAGGATCATGCATGATACTGACTCTGAAGGTGTAGAGTTTCTTACGTCTTAGTTGAAAGATGTAGCTTATCAGTGGTATGAGGAGTGGAAATAGCTTAAAGGTAATAATTCTGAGCCAGTAGTGTGGGATAAGTTTTCAGGGGCCTTTCTTAATCACTTCTTTCCTCAGGAGTTGAGGGAATCTAAGGCCAAAGATTTTGTGAACTTAAAACAGGGGAAGATGAGCGTGAAAAAATATACTCTGAAATTTCAGCAGTTGTCCCATTATTCTCCAGAGCTAGTATCTAACATGTGATCCAAAATGAGAAAGTTTGCCTCTGAGTTATCTCATGACTTGGTATTAGAGTGTAAGGCTATAATATTGAATAATGATATAGATATCTGTAGGTTAGTAGTTTATATACAATAAATAAAGAATGAGGAAAAAAATAGAAAGAGATGGGAGAGAGACAAAATAAGAAGTTTAGATACTTAGAGCAGGGTGCAGTAAGTAGAATAGTGGAAGGGATGGTAGGCAGCGGACTAAGAAGAAGAACTGGGAAGGTTATAATTTTTATTTGATGGCTAGTGCTCCTTATCCTAAGCCTTCTGGTGATTGTCGATTTTAGACTAGCAGCTGTCCTAAGGTACAGGGGGCCTAGCCTCAGGATAGTGGAGCTCAGTTAGCCTTACCTTATACTCCTTATCATTTTTATAGGAAACTTCACCATGGTTACTGTGAGAAAGGGAGGAACTTATGTTTTAATTGTGGAAAGACTGGCCATGTGTAGAGAAATTATCCTATAGCCTAAGTTTCCACTAGAGCTAATAAGGTTTTGGTTGCCATCTTTTCAGCTTTGAAACCTAAGGGATCCACTTTGGGTACTAGCATTGGCCAAAATCGTCTCTATGCACTTACTACTCATCAGGAATCAGAGGCATCCCCAGATATTATTACTGGTATGTTATAGCTCTTCTCTCATGATGTTTATTGTTTGCTTGATTCATGTTCTACCCTATCTTATGTGACTCCTTCGGTGGCTGTACACTTTGGTTTTGGTCCTGAAAGTATTTTTGACCCTTTTTCTGTGTCTACTCTGCTGGGTAATCCTATTGTTGCTAGAAAAATCTGTAGGGATTGTGTAGTGTCCATCTTTCATAGGGAGACATTGGTGGATTTAATAGAACTGGATATGATGGATTTTGATATTATTTTGGGGATGAATTGGCTTTATTCGTGCTATTCTTCTCTTGATTGTAGGACCCGAAAGGTCAATTTCCATTTCCCTAATAAACCGGTGATTAAATGGGAGGAGAGTTCTTTAGTTTCCAAAAGGAGGTTTATTTCCTATCTTAGAGCTCAGAGGTTGATTTCCAAAGGGTGTCTGTATCACCTAGTTCAAGTTAAGGATTCTAATACCGAGGGTCCCTCTTTGCAGTCTGTCCCTGTGGCTAATGAATTTCCTGCAGTCAGAGTACTAAGTGATTCTCTAAGATTGATCTTTGTTCGAACTATCATCAATTGAAAATTAGGGAGGTTGAAGTTCCCAAATTTCTTTCCAAACCCGATATGGTCACTACAAATTCTTAGTCATGTCATTTGTGTTGACTATTGCTTGGACTGCTTTCATGGATCTTATGAATTCCGTATTCATATAGTTTTTGGACTTATTTGTGATAGTTTTCATTGATGACATCTTGGTGTACTCTGAAAGTGATGAGGATCATGCTAATCATCTCTAAATTGTGTTGTAGACTCTTAAGGACTAGAAATTATACGCGAAATTTTCTAAGTATGAATTTTCGCTAAGTGTTGTGACCTTTTTGGGGCATATTGTTTCTAGTAAGGGGAGTAAGGTAGATCCATAAAAAGTTGAGGCAGTTAAGAAATGGCCTAGACCCACGATTCCAACCGACACTAGGAGCTTCTTGGGCTTGGCTAGGTATTATAGAAGGTTTGTGGAAAGTTTCTCTTGTATTGCTGCTTTGTTGATGAAGTTAACTTAAAAGAAGGTTAAGTTCTTATGGTCCGATAGTTATGAGGGTAGTTTTGGAAAGTTGATGGATAAGTTAACTTCTGCGTCAATTTTAATCCTACCCAAGGGTACTGATGGGTTTGTTGTGTATTGTGAAGCATTCTATGTAGGATCGGGTTGTGTTTTGATGTAACATAGTAAGGTTGTGGCCTATACTTCTAGGCAGCTTAAGGTTCATGAGAGAAATTACCCAACTTACTATCTAGAGTTACGACTGTGGTTTTTGTTTTGAAAATTTGGCTCCATTATTTATATAGGGTGCATATGGATATCTATTCAAATCATAATATCTTGCAGTATGTGTTTATGCAGAAGAAATTGAATCTCAGGCAAAGGCGGTGGCTTGAGCTACTTAAGGATTGTGACATGAGCCTTCATTACCAGTTAGGTAAATTTCATGTTGTTGCTGATGCTCTTAACAGGTTGTCTATGGGGAGCTTATCCCATGTTAAGAAACAAAAAAGATGATTGGTGAAAGACATTCATAGATTGTCTAACTAGGGCGTTCGTCACTTAGACTTTGAAGATGGGGGAGTTGTTGTTCAGAAAGTGGTAAAATAATCTCTTGGTGCTGAGGTGAAGGAGAAATAGGCTTTGGATCTCATACCGATGCATATTAAGGATAATATGGGTTAATAAAAGGTTATGGCATTCGAGATTGGGGAGATGGTCTTTTGAGGTACCAAGGGAGATTGTGTATTCCTGATGTTGATGGGCTGCGAGAAAGGATTTTGACTGAGGCTCATGAGTCTGGATATATAGTTCATTGGAGTTCAACTAAGATGTACCATGACTTAAAGAAAATCTATTAGTGGAGCAATATGAATAGAGATGTGGCAAACTTTGTGGCTAAGTGTATAATTATCAGCAGGTCAAGCTTGAACATTTGAGGCTTGGTGGCATGTCTCAAGAAATAGAGTTGCCTGTGTGGAAGTGGGAGATGATTAATATAGACTTTATTATGGGTCTTCCGTGGTCTCGCAATCAGTATGATTCTATTTGAGTCATTGTAGATAGAATGACTAAGTCTGCTCACTTCTTGCCTGTGAGGACTCATTACTCAAGAGAGGATTATGCTAAGTTGTTCATCCAGGAGATTTTGAAATTTCATGGTAAACCAGTGTTCATCATTTCAGACTGAGGAACATAGATTTCTTCTCACTTCTAGCATTTGTTTTAGAAAGGCTTGGATACTCAGGTAAACCTTAGCACTGCTTTCCACCCTCAAATGGATGGACAAGCAGAATAAGATGTTCAGACTTTGGAGGATATTCTAATTGCCTATGTTATTGATTTTAATGGTAGTTGTGTTAATCATTTACCTCTTATTGAATTTTCATACTACAACAGTTATGATTCTAGCATTCAAATAACCCTTTTTGAGTCTCTTTATAGTAGGAGGTATAAGTTTCCTGTTGGATGGTTTGAGGTTGGTGAGACTAGATTGTTAGGTCTTGACATGGTTCACCAATCCATAGAGAAGGTAAAGGTGATTAGAGAAAGACTTAAGATTACTCAAAGTTGCTAAAAGTCTTATGCGGATGTGAGGCAGAGAGAGTTAGAATTTGAGGTTTGTGATTGGGTGTTCGTAAAAGTTTCTCCTATGAAAGGATTTATGAGATTTGGGAAGAAGGGGAAGCTCAGTCCCTATTATGTTAGTCCATATCAGGTTATGAACATAATTAGGAATGTTGCAAATAAGTTAGATTTACCAGCAAGTTTGGGTTCTATTTATCTTGTTTTTCATGTGTCTATGCTGAAAAAAATGTGTGGGTGATCCTTCCTTAATAGTGCCTATTAAGGCTGTTGGTGTTACAAATTTCATGTATTATGAGAAAGTCCCAATTGAGATATTAGATAGACAAGTTCGAAAGTTAAGGACCAAGGATGTAGCCTCTATGAAAGCCCTTTGGAGAAATCAAATGCTGGAAGAAGCTACATGGGAAGCTGAGGAAGATATAAAGTCTAAGTATCCTTTCTTATCCCCAACCTTGTATGAAAAGGCTTGAGGTATAATTTTCGTTTTCCCTCTTGTCGTATTCTTAAATTTTTCCTAGAAATTTGGTTGTGTTCTCTCTGTTATCGTGCTAAGGGTGTCCTAACTTATTATTCGGGGATGGATAATCTTGGAGGAGGCGGGGGGGGGGGGGGGGGGGGGGGGAGGGGTAAAGTTATACCCTTAATTTCTGGACTTTGAAATTTTTGGAGTATTGACAACACTGCTATGGCTACGACTTAGGTGATGAGTCATTATCACTCATCACGAGTTATGAGGTGAGATTTTTTATCTCAAAAGTGAGGTTGCTTAGGTGTACTTAATTGGTCACTAGTCGATGCCACAAGTTGTAATGTCGGATAATGAGTCATGAGGAACGACTCGTTGTCATAACAGTGGAGGGCCAAGATTTTGAACGCCAGGCAATGATTTTGGGCAATGACTCGTGGTCAGTCATTACCTAACCCGTGACGACTGGATTCAATTTTTCCTACACATTTTAATTGAGATCTTTTTGGTCTTTTCCTCCATTCATATTTATTTCCCATAACCTAAAACACTAAGGGACCCTATTATCCTCAATTACTCAAATCAAAACCTACTCTTTTTATCTTAAACTCCTTAAAGCAAGAAAAAACAAGGGTTCATAAGGAATTCATCCTTGAAGCTCCAAACTTCAGATTTTCTTCCAAATTCGTTGATGTTTCAGGCATGTCTCTCATCCCTAACTTGAATTTTATACTATGACGTGTTTTAATCATTGTTCATGTGATTTAATTATTGGGTTTGAAATTGGGTTGAGGGTTTTTGATGATTATCACTTGAATTATATTCCCCATGTTTTAAATGTCTTGTGTATACTTAAATTGATGATTTTTTGGTCTTAATGGGTGCATCATTGTGGAATTTGGAATTGGGAACATAGGTTTACCCATATTGATAGTTTTGTCTTGGTAATGCATTGACCTCAACCCACCTGTGTGATATTGGTTTTTAAGTATGGAATTTGCATGATTTAACTCACTTTTGAAACTATTGCATTACATTAATGAAAAAATGGATAAAAATGAATTTGAAAGGCCTTGGTGGCCATGGTTTTGGATTTCGATTTTTAAAGGAACTTGGGAGTCAATTGGTTAATTGGAACGGATTAGCATGATTATATAAGCTTGCAAGCATAATTGGTATGACAATACCAAGTGGTATATGCCATAAAAATAAGACTCCTTTGTTTATGGTTGGAATTATGTGAAAAACGGTTTTAATTTGGGCTTAAAGGGGATTGTGTAGCTCACTGTAAAGGTGGAGGTCCTAGGGAGGCCAATACTGGAAACCACGCTTATCGGCATGGGGGTCTATATGACAGTGTGCTTGTTTCACACATTATATTTTTAGGATGGATGAGCCTTGGTGTCTCTGTCTCTCCTTCGGATTTCCTCAATTCATGCGACTAATATGCGCTGGGACCCTTTCAGCAGGGGGAGCTAACCCCATATAACTCATGGGTGCCTTTAGGACGGATCGGGCTACACAGTTTAGGTTAAATCTTTAAACTCTCATGTTCATGACCCTTTACTCTATCCCGACATCCTATATATGTATATATGAATGTGTGTATGTGGTTTGACTAATTTTGGACATGACATTATTTTATGGCAAAATGACTCGATGGACCCTTGTACTATGTCCATTTTGTAATGTGGATACTCTTTGTCATCTGGACCCTTAATCCACTAAAAAGTAAAATTTTGAACCCCTTGACCGTTGACCAAGATTATGTGGCACAGAATTAGCTGAGTTGGATGAAATACATTATTACACGTGCATGGATGCGCGTGAGACATTTTTTATCAATTTTATATTAAAATAATTAAAAAAAAGATTATAATAAGTAAATTAAAACAAATTTCCAAAAAAAAAAAGATTTATAATAGAAACACCAAATTTAAAACAAAATTTCCAAAACTCTCTCTTCTTCATCTACCCCTCCCCTCCCCTAACACCATCAAGAACTGAGGCATTTACATCGGTGAAGTTCAAAAAATCCAAAACATTCTTTTTCATCAACACCACTTTTCCTTTACCTTTTTACCATCATCTTCTCCAGTTGTGGCATCCACTATCCTATCCAAGATTATGATTAATAGTTTGATAACTTCTTTAGGAAATAAAAAAAGAGAGATAATTTTGATGAGTTTGGTTTTGACCGCGCGCTCCACCCTTGCAGCCCCCAAGGCTGCCATGCCTACATCATCATTAACGCTAAATTAGTCTAATTTGTGGTGCAGCAAACAAATCAAAATTAATGGCATTTGACCCAGAAATTTTTGGGTCTTTTTGGTGGGTTCTGAATTTTGAAATTTTTAGGCTTTTTTCTGTAAATTTTGATTGTTTTACACGATTCTGTGAACTGGGTTTAAACCTTGATTGTAAATATTAAATTTTTTTGTTATTTTGGAATTGGGTTTTGAATTTTGTTTGTAAAAGGTTGAAACTTTATATGATTTTAGAGAGGTGGTGCGGCGGTGGATATGTAGAAGAGAGAGTGGAGAGATGGAGAAGATGGCTGCCATGGCCACACCATCATTAACGTCAAATTAGTCTAATTTGCGGCGCAGCAAACAAATAAAAATTGATGGCATTTGACCCACAAATTTTTGGGGCTTTTTGTTGGATTTTGAGTTTTGAAATTCTTAGTTTTTTTTCCGTAAATTTTGATTGTTTTACACGATTCTGTGAATTGGGTTTGAATCTTGATTGTAAAGATTAAAATATGTGATTTTGGAATTGGGTTTTGAATTTTGTTTGTAAAAGGTTGAAACTTTAGATGATTTTGGAGCTAAGTCTTGCTTGTAAAGATTGAAACTTTATATGATTTTGGAGCGATAGTGCGGCGGTAGATATGGAGAAGAGAGAGTGGAGAGATGGAGAAAAGAGAAGATAGAGAAGAGAGATAGAGCAGATGGAGAAGAGAGATAGAGAATATGGAAATTAAAAATTCACATTATTTTAATGTTTATTTTTTTTAATTCTCAATTTAAATTTTTTATTTTTTTAATATTTAATTTCTTATGTGGCATTTTAAAAATGATGTGGAATTTAATGAAATATTAAAAATGATGTGGAAGCTGACATGGGCCGAGTGTGTTACACTCACCAAAAAAGTGTCTAAAATATTACTTTTTAGTGGATTTAAGGGTCCAGATGACAAACATATAAGTAGGAGTATCCACATTACAAAACAGACATAGTATAAGGGTCCGTCGAGTCATTTTCCCTTATTTGATCCCTTTTCCGAAGTTACATGCCTGTGCTTATCCCACTGAACGTCCCTGGACGCTACATCATTTCATGATGTGGGGTCCTAGGATTTTTCTATTACTCTTGTGCAATGTTAACTGGTGTGGTTCGTTGGTTGAGTTGCTATGAAGTAGTGAGCCTCTATCTCTTGGAAAGCCCTTCCATTTCATTATGTTTCTTCTTAGATTTTGGGAATTGTGACTTTTCTTTTTCATGTTCGGGGGGCATGTCCCGACCTAGTTTGGTATTTTGGTTAAAGGTTTTTGTGGACAAGTGTGGGTTGGATGGTTGCTTGATTCATAGAGTTTACATATGACAGACTATCTTTCTTATTACTATTTTGGATTGTCTTCCGCTGTTAATATTTATTGTACTTTGTAGGATAGGCTAATGAGGTGGTTTTTGGGCCACGGTGGTCTTTAGATACCCGTCACGACTAGGCCCTGGTTTGGGTCATGACTTAAACTCCAGTCTCTAGGGAGCCTAATTATCCAACTGCTTCTCGGACACATGCTTCAAGGGGTTCTAAGACCTTGGAAACTGAACATTTTGATCCTTTTATATTTGTAAGGACTTTCCCAACTATCATTCGTGGTTCATCGCGAACATAATCCACTGTCCCATTGATCCAATTTATCAATCAAAGACATAAGAGAATCTAATTTATCCTTCAAAGATTCTACCTGATCCAAATAACTTGCCATATCTTGTTGACTTTGTTGTAGATGAACAATATCTGACATAACATTTTAAATGAGTTGTATATCATGTGTGAACACAATTTTGCCTTTGTTTCACACTTTGCAACAAGTCTTACAAAACAACAATAAATTTAACAGCTTAGGATCAAGTGAATTCCATAGAAGACTACATAATTGTGCATCTATTTTAATTCAAGTCTTCCTGTCACGGCCCGACTTCTTAAGCCATGATGGAACCTACTTTAACCAACCAGTAGGTAAGTCAAACCATAGCCCAAAACGTCAAGTAATAGAATAAACTACATAAGACAAAAATAATAAAAAATTTAGACATGCAATAGACGCACTAAGCAGCGGAAATATAGAAGTATGATTATACAGAACATCATAAAAAAGGAGAAAATGTGAAAAAAAAGTATCTCATGACCTAGTAAGGTCGGTATAAGAGCCATTAAATAAAAAATAAGAGTACTAAGTAGTAACAAATATACAAGAAGTCTCGAAATATAAAAAATACTATCCAAAAGTAGTAGGAGTATAGAGGATTAGCTCCAAATCTGAAATCTTACCCTAGATCTAGAACCACAACAAATCTAAATAGAGCCTCAAAGGAAGTAGCTCGTACTCAAATCTTCATCACAAAAAATACAAAACTGCAATATAAGTACCAAAACAACAGCTACTCAAGAGGCATCACAAGATGACTGAACTCAATTACATTAAAAGTATAATAAAATGTGAGAATGTAAACTAAAGTCAACAATAAGGGTTAAATCTAAAATAATACTCCAACTATAGATAAAGTGATAAACATGTAGAATAAGCAGTTTAAAAGTAAATATAATCTAACTACAATCCAATTGAGCCTCCATAAGCCCAGGAGGTACACACAAGAAAAAAAGAACCCAACGAGCCCCTATAAGCCCGACAGATGCCAACAAGGAGGAAATACTGATAATAGTAATCTTAAAGTAAGTGTATATGTGATAACATGCCTAGAAATCCCTTCAAACCATAGTGTCAAACTTGAACCAACATTTATAATAGTATTATCATAATAATGTACCACATAGCAATCATAAATGTTGGACTTGAACCGAAACTAGTAATTTAATGCCATGAAGTAAATATGCCATAGATAAACTTAATATAATAAACAATAAGAGAGTTACTAATCTTCAGACTTCAATCGGAGCTTGATAAATTAGCAAAGTGTACAAATATTACAAGATCATAATTTTCCTTAACATCTAATTGGTATTCAAACATATAAGTTATATGGCCAAGTCAGTGAGGGGAGTGATATTAGTCACACAATCTAAATATACAACCCTTAAGGATGAAAGTTACTTTATCCAAGGTAGCAAGACTAATCAAAGTTCATGGAACTGTTTAAGTCTTCCTAAAGCTCATTGTTTAATCTAAAGGGATTCATAAGGTACTCTTAGTTCTACAAGAAGCTAATTTAGGCTCTTGACCTAAAGGGAGAATCGATGGGGCTCGCTACTAGTCCCGAAAATCCAAACTAAGGCAAACATCTATTCCAAGCTAGGCTAAGGCCTAAAAATTTCATGCCAAGGCCTCGAATATTCCAAAACTGTCCCTAAAATATCATTATAACCATTATAAGGGAAATGGGGAGAATTGCTACCAAAAAGGTCCCAAGCTGGCTAACTTTAATCATAAAATATTAAACAATCAACCAAGTAATAAATACTCATCCAAAATCTAGCATAATACAACACTAATAGCATAATAAAGCTAAATCTATGAGGAAAGTAAGCCTAGCCTACCTGGATGATGTCGAAATCACGAGAACGTCTACTACTCCAGAGCTTTTTCCCTATTGAGAAGCCTCTGAATGTTGACGGGCTATCAGAATAATAATATATCCATTAAGATGAGAATAATGATACCCATATTACATATAAGTACTAATGATACCCATATTACATATAAGTACTTTGGATAAAAAGTTGAGCTAAAAGTCTCACGTGGGGCCTACTTGTGGAATTACAAAGTTGATATCGTCAATGTATCCCTTTAAGCTCAAGGATCGATTACCCTTAAAAAGGGAAAAATCCGAGCACAATTGAATCTCCAAACACCCCCAACGTAAACTAGGGATTCAAAGTTAAATCGGAGATTTAAATAAAAACTTAATTGAAAACTCACAAAATAAATGATAGGGGAAGGATTGCAGCAAAGTTTTCAACTCACTCCCAATACCCAACAATCAATATCTCACATTTCTAAGGTCGATAGGGATAATAATGGTGTTTTCTATCTTAGAAAAAATAAGCTTGGACGAATAGGAAATAAGAAATATATAGGGGTATCAGTGACGACCACTTAAGCGACTAAATAATTGCTTAAATGTCGCTTAAGAGATCATCGCTTACGTGGCTGGGGAGTCTCTAAAGCGACCGAGCCACTTATGGCCAACCTTTGCTTAAGCAGACGAATATAGCTTAAGCGACCTTTGCTAAAGTGGTAAGGAGCTCTCTTTAACCACTGAAGGGTAACACTAGCTAGACATTTAAACGGTCGTTGGCTGGTAAAGTGGCTTCACCAGATGCAACAAGCATCAATAACTTTTTTAAGTTGCAAAGTTACCAATCAACCTGTCGATATTCATTCTAACTCCCATGAATGCAAACAAATTATGCTACCCTACAAAATTTAATAATCTGTACACAGCGAGGCCATTGAAATTTCTATTCAAGGTTATTTTAATAGAATATAGGCCCCTCTTCCAGTAAGCCATTTTAATCAAAATCCACCCAATAGCTCAAAATGAGTTTGGAAACCTAAAGACCTGAACCAAGGATTTCTCTAGCCTAAAATCAACATTTCAGAGCTAATAAAATTGTCAGATTTTGAATCCAGGATCATTTAACTAATGTTTAGGTTCAATAACCATTCCTCAACAATGAAAGCTCCAAAATAAGAAATTGGCTCTTAAATCCAAATGAATTACCTAGTGACCGAATTATCAGTAAGTTATAAATGACTTGATGCAGCTCTAGGGATGCTCTAAACATAAAAAAAAGAATGAAAATGCCTATTATGACATGAAGGGTCATTACAATATCCACTACTAAATAGACTTTTATATATGAAAGTAAAGAATTAAAATGTATTTGAAAGCTCAAACTGGTGGGGATACTAGGTTCGTTTCGCCTTCTCAATCTTCCAAATATCCTCCTCGACTGGATGGTGTCTCTACTAAACTTTAACCACTGGAATCTCTCTGGAACATAACCATCAGACATCCCTAGGCAAAATAAAAACTGGCTCTTCCACAATGGCCAACCTCTCATTCAACTGAATTGAGTCCCAATGAAGCACGTGAGACTCATCCAGAATGTAGCGCCACAACATAGATACATAGAAAACTAGATGAACGATTGAAAAGTTTGGGGGCAAGGCCAACTCATAAGCTACCTCCCCAACAGTCTAACGTATCTTAAAGGGTTCGATATACCTGGTGCTTAACTTTTCCCTCTCCTCGAACCTCATCACGGCCTTCATGGGTGATATTTAAGGGAATGATTGATCACCAACTCCAAACTTAAATACATGAAGCCTACGATTATCATGACTCTTCTTCCTACTCTGAGTTACCCGTAGCCTATCTTGAATCACCTGAAACCTATCTAAAGAGTCATAATGTAAGTCGGTACCATAGAAGCTAACCTCAAAAGTCTAAAACCAACTAATCAAAGATTGATAATGCCTACCATATAGTGCCTTAAAAAAGATCCATCTCAATACTTGAATGCTGCTCCCATTGACCTCCAAATCCATAACATATATGTGGAGCATATCTTTCAAAACCTAAATAATCCACTTCGATTGTTCGTTGATCTTGAAAAGTAGTGCTAAGGTCAACCCGAGTACCTAAATCCTCCTGAAAAGTCCTCTAAAATATAAAATTAAACACTGAGCCTCCATCTAAAATAATAGATATAGCACGCTATAGATAAGATCTACCGCTATAAATATGAGCTAGCCTTTCATTACCAAAGAAAATTTAAATTGGAATGAAATAAGCATTTTTTGTCAACCGGTCTATGATGATCTAAATATTATCAAAACTTTAAGCAGTGTGGGGAAAACTACTCTCAAAATCTATAGTAATCTGCTCCTACTTCCACTCAAGAATGGGTAGCCTCTAAAGCTAAACCACTCAATCTTTGATGTTCGGTCTTTACCTACTAACAACATAAACAAAGTGGTACAAAGTTTGTTACATCCTTTTTGACACCACTCCACCAGTAATATTGTCTCAAATATCTATACATCTTAATTGTTCCAGGCTGAATAGAATATCTGGAGCTATGAGTGTAATGACCTAATTTTTTTTGAAATCAAAATGTCACACATTGCTCATGATCCCAAGGACCACAAGCTAACCCTCTGCTGATATTTATACCTGAGAACTGAATAATATAGATAATAAATGCGGAAACTGGCCATAAGGTTCAAAACATCTAAAATACTTGAAACTGAAAACTGAATTCTGATACATCTGTTTGAAAAACCTCTAAACTGTCTGAACTGTGGAGTTGGTGGGACTTGCCCCCAACTAACTCCATCTACTGAAAATAAACTAAATCTGATATGATAATAAAATAAGGATCATCCTCAAATGAAGAGGACTCACTGCTACGTCTACTGTTGCTAACTGGGACTGAGCTGCTAAGAAAATTCTGGATCTCGCGCCTCTGAACCTATGGTGTAAAATAAAACACCATAACGCAAATGCATCAGTATGGAAATGTACTGAGTATGAAGATGAGGTAAGGCTAAATGCAAGGGCTTATGCATGAACAATTACTTAACTGAATAATCATGAGAGTACTGAATGAGAACATATGCATGAATGCATAAATCATAACTGAAACCATCATGACTCGAAATACTACAACTCGGGTACTGTTTTACTGTCATCTAAACTCACTACTAATACTGAGATACTGAACAATTGAATCTCCTAATATTGATAACTGAGTACAGGAGTTTAGATCAATTATTTCTAGCGAGTGATCTCAGAAACTGATATTATTGGAGCTAATTAACTGAATCCACTCACATCAATGATTGCACTCTGAGTTTGCTACTCTCAACTAATTGAATCGGAGATCAAACCTCTCTAATGGATGATCCCTAAATTTACTATCAATGATAAGAAAAGATTATATTTGAGATCAAACCTATCTAGTGAAAGATCTCTGAATCTGATAATGAGAATAATCAACTGAATCTAGGAATGAGATCAGGCCTATCTAATAGGTGATCTCTGGATCTGATAAAAAGAATACTCAACTGAATCTGAGACTGAGATCAAGCCTATCTAATGGGTGATCTCTGGATCTGACAATGAGATTACTCAACTGTATCTGAGACTGAGATCAAGCCTATCTAACGGGTGATCTCTGGATCTGATAATGATATTACTTAACTGTATTTGAGACTGAGATCAAGCCTATATAATGGGTGATATCTGTATCTGATAATGCTGATACTGAATAACTTTATAAGGGACCAGGCATATCTAGCGAGTGGTTCATGAATCTATGAAATTATCCAAGTTCCTTGCTATGGTAGGTAACTTTATCTAACAGTCATGATTTTTGATTTCTACTCTGAAGATTGATATTGAATCTTTAACTATGGGAGTGCTCACTTAACCGATATGCCCCGAATATGAACTCGTGGGGTCCAACTTGTAACCCCAGCTAGAAGGGTATCAATAACATGCCACTGGTAAAGATCTCAACTCTGGTCAAGCCTCTCTAACGGGTGACCCTTACAGGAAGTCAAGCCTAAGGCAGTATAATAGTCAAGCCTTTTTCCCAATAGGTGGCTCCTGAATCCTGTGCTTGCTATGCAATTTTGGAGTTCAAGGATTGCTCTTAACGACTTTGCCTCTCTAATGGGGAGCCACCATTCCTGCACTCGCTCGGTGCTAGCTCCTACTCCCAACTGAAAAACTCTGAACTGATTCTTAATTGAACTTAAATTGAGCTGAATCTGATACTGATCATGTTTCTTAAATGATCTGACTGGGTTAAGCTGAATTAGCTTGGTTCTGTAACTGATAGAATAATACTGAATCCCATTATCTGACTAAATGATACTGAGTTCGAGATAGATTACTCAAATACTACTGAGGACTGAACTAAACACTTGAATATTACTAGATCTGAGCTGAGTACTGAACTGAGGGTAGAACACTAGCAATACTGAGATTTCTTACATTCTGTATTAATCTGAGAGTACAGAGCTCTATAACTCATTGAGTTATGTGAATTGCAGCTTGACTTAGATTATCGAGAAAACTGATACTATCTCTAGACTACAGCTAATTTGTCAGGTATAAATACCTCCAGGACTCGATGATATAAAAGTAAAACATAATCATTCTTGAATAATTAAAGACCATGGACATTCATTCACCATCATACTTACTAAATCATCTCTTCAAGCATTTAGGAATCATAAACATGTGATAGTATAGAGAGACATGCTATTGGCTCATACTCCATTCAAAAAGGTCACTTAGCATGTATCTAAGAGCACATAATTGGGGGAATTGCATGCTATCATAACACAATTCATTCACTAAGGCTTTTCAACAAACACTTGGCATGCATGGGCTTGCACACAATTAGGGATTTCTAGTCAACATGCTATAATGGCTCTAATTCTTTCACATAACCATTTTATCAAACATATGGGGAGCATACTTCGCTTATTCAACAACTCCTACACTTAATTGACATGAACACATCACTTAACAAGCAACTTTAAGAGGATTTATCTTGGACATCATATGAATATCACATAGTAGGGTCAAAGCTTAAAACCTCATAAACAAAACATGAATTAGAAACTCAATCATAGCATGAACTCTAATTTCAATTCACATGAATCATGAAAACTCATAACATAAGATCTTTGAAATTTAAAAAAAGGGTTCTTGAACTTCTTGTATGAAAGGGACCCAAGAATCAATATCTGCATACCTTAGGAAACTCTTTATTGAAGGCTCTTGGAGAGATTCTTGATTTCTTAATTTCTCTTAATTTTTCTTGAAGAAGAAAGAAGGGTTTTAATTTTATAGAAACCCTAGCTTTTGATGTTGAAGAGGAAAAATGAAGTTGTGAGCCTTGATCGGGTATAAATAGGGGCTGAAAAGAGAGGAAAAAGACCAAAAAGCCCTTTTTAAAATATGTTAAAAATGCTGAATGGGAGAGGTGACGATCGAAGCGATGGTCCGTCGTAAACATGACGGTCCATCGCACGTTGGCCAGGATAAGGCTACACTTCCTTAGTGGAAACGGTCCTAGCGATGGTCTGTTACAAACCTAATAGTCCATCGCAAACCTGACGGTCCATCGCAAACCTGATGGTCCATCGTCCTGGCCATCGCACTTGGGCCAAAAAAGGAGAGTTACTGTCTTGGTTGCGACGGTCTAGGCGACGGTCCTTAAAAAGCTCGATGGTCCGTCAACTCGTCCGTCATACCTGGGCGGTGCCGATAGCTCTTAGTAAAATGGTCATAAGTTTCTCGTTCGATGTCGGATTTTGGCAAAATTGGTATCGATAGAAAGCTTATTCAATGCTCTACACGGCAAAAAGTCTATATTAGGGAAATTCTACAGGGTTTTAAATACTTCTCACTTAGGAAGGCACTTATCAACCTTTTAGGGCTGGATTTATACTCCACTGAACAGGCTCTAAGGCTCAGACCACGAGATAATTTTGCGGGGTCTTACAGTATCTCCCCCTTGGAAACATTCATCCTCGAATGTCTTTTGATAGATTAAGAATACTAATCAACTGTAGCTACCGATATTCAGAGTTCTCATACTGGACATGCATATCTGATGCATGGAATACTCGACTGAAGCTACTCATAAGCTGAATTCTCATAATGGACATGAATATCTAATGCAAGGATGTCTGACTGAACTGACTCTCGAGAGCATGACTGGCTATGCAAAAATAACTGATGTTAACTTCATAAGGAGATTTTGAACATGCAACTAAATGAGTCTAAGGACATAAAAGCATCATAATATCATGGGGTATCTCCCCCTTGGTACTCTATGTCCCTTTAAACACACTTCGCTGAAATACTAAGGCAGTGCACAGGGTACCTACGATCTGGGTCATGATTGATCGACTGAGATCCAAAACTAATGTATGACTCATGCTGACATATAAGCTCAAAATGGGAGCAAAGGATCTAAAAATGCATATCATAAAGATGAAGGACTCATAACATACCCGAATCTATATCAGGCAACCTTTCCTGATCATAGTGGGTCTGAAGTACATAGACTCTGTTCTGACGCTGGCCACTATTGGCACCAAAAGGGGCACTTTGCTGATGAAACTCTCTACCCCTCTGAGCTAGCAATCTACATTGTCGCATTCTGTGGCCTGGATTACCACACCCGAAGCACACATCACTACCGACTCTAGACATACCTAGGTGGCTCTTGCCACACTCTCCACAAAATGGATAGGTACGAATATCACTAGCACTACTCTGGGCTTTGGAACCTGGTGCCCCATCATGACTGAAATCCCTAAACTTTGGTGCGGGTACACTAGCTGAGGGTTGAGCTGGGACTGAAAACCTTTGGCTATGCTGAGAACGGCTACCACCCTGGGACCCTACCTGAGAGAAACAATGACTATATGTTCTGGCTTTTTTACTCACTTTCTCTCTTTCTTTCGTGTTATCTGCCTCAATCTATTGCGCATGCATCATTAGTCTTGCAAGGTCCATATCTCTGTTGAGCATAGCAGCCCTACACTCTTTTAACACTAACCCAGACACACTAGTCACAAACTTACTCATACTTGCTCTAGGGTTAGCTATCAAGTCAGGGGCATACTTAGCTAACTGGTTAAACTTAAGACAATACTCTTTCACTGTCATGGAGCCTTGCCTTAGGTTCATGAAATTTTCTACCTTGGCCTCTCTCATCTCTAGTAGGAAAAATTTATCTAGAAAGGCATCCTAAAACTCCTTCCAAGTCACGGGAGCTGTATCCTCTCCCTACCATTCTTTCACAGCACTACCCAATTATGAGCAATATCCTTCAGCCTATAGGACGCTAATTTACACTCTCCTCCTCAGAAATATGCATAATATGGGTAATCTTCCTCACCTCCTCAAGATAAAGATGTGGGTCCTCACCTGCTACTGACCCAAGGAATTCTGGTGGGCTCATTCTCACAAAATCTCTAATTCTGTCTGCCGCTGAATCCCCATCTTGCTGAGGTGGGGCCACAGCCTGACAGTTCCCCTGAATATTAGTCGTCACACCTTGGGCTAGCGCATGAAAAGCTGCCTAAAAATCTGCATGTGACACATTCTCATTCTCAGAATCTATTGGCTGAGGTGGCTGGTCATTAACCCTATGGGCATTACCTCTGCGAGGAGGCATCCTCGGTAAATGGAAGAAAGAAGTCGATTAGATTGAGGATCAACTTGAGCTCATGCTCACTCACACAATATGAATACTGAAAGAAGGGAAACTGCTCCTAAAAACATCTTATAGCCTCTTGTACATAAATGTGGCGCGCAACACACCCATGCACAAGACTTTATTAGATGCGGCTTTTCAGACTCCCTAAAACACTATTGAACGTTAGGCTCTGATATTAAGTTTGTAATGACCCAATTTTTTTTGAAACCGGAACGTATGATGCTCATGATCCCGAAGGATCACAAGCTAACCCTCTACTGATATCTGTACCTGAGCACTGCATAATATAGATAATAAATGCAGAAACTGGCCATAAGGTTAAAAATATCTGAAACACTCAAAACTGAAAATTGAATACTGATACATCTGTCTGAAAAGCCTCTAAACTATCTGAACTACAGAGTTGTTGGGACAAGATCCCAACTAACTCCGTCTACTAAAAATTAACTAAATCTGATGCGATAGTAAAATAAGGATCATCCTCAAATGAAGAGGACTCACTGCTACGTCTACTGCTGTTGATTGGGACTGAGCTGCTAAGGATACTCTGGATCTCGTGTCTTTGAACCTATGGTGTAAAATAAAACACCGTAGTGCAAATGCGTCAGTACGGGAATATACTGAGTATAAAGCACCATGCCTCAGTCCCGATAGATCTTAGTAAAACGGTCATAACTTTCTCATCTGATGTTGGATTTTGGCGAAATTGGTATCGACAGAAATCTTATTCAATGCTCTACACGACAAAAAGTCAATATTAGGGAAATTCTATAGGTTTTAAAATATTTCTCACTTAGGAAGACACTTCTTAACCTTTTAGGGCCGGATTTACACTCTACTGAACACGCTCTAAGGCTCAGACAACGAGATAATTTTGTGGGGTCTTACAATGAGCCTCTCTCTCTCTCTCTATATATATATATATATATCAACTAAATCAGATCTCCAACCCTCAAAATACAAATATGATCATCGAATTTCAAAATGCCCTTCGAATCTAAGGTAACCCTCATAGAGTTACCTTTCATCCCCTAGTCATGAATGCCACAAAGTTTACTATCCTCAAACTGACAACTCTGAATTTACTCAAACAAGGTAGACATAGCCTTAATAATGGCAAGAATACTCCTTAGCCTAAAATATTAAGTCAAAGTATCAAGTTGGCTAAGAACTGCTGTCCAAGGTGAATGATCGCTCCAAAACTCAGATGAAGGCCAAGCTACCCATACCCTCTGCCTTCTAGTTCGAGGTGTCTACTATCATATTTCCCTTGCTCTGCTGGTATAGAATAGAGATATTATAGTCTTTGAGTAACTCTATCCACATGCATTATCTCAAATTAAGATCTCTAGGTCATAGTATACTAAATACTATGATGATTCGTATCTCACAATAAACACCATACAAGTAATGCCTCCAAATCTTAAGTGCAAAATCAATCACCGCCAACTCTAAATCAAGAGTGAGGTTGTTACACTCATGTACCTATATCTACCTTGATAAATATACAATAACTCAATCCGCTGCATCAGAACACACCCTGACCCAACACTAAAAGCATCATAATACATAGAAATTTCACACCCTCAACTGGAAAAAAGTCAATATAAAAGCCAAAGTGAGCAAGTACTTGAGCTTTAAAAGGCTTGCATTACACTCCCTCGACTACTAAAATGGATCTTTCTTCTAGTAAACCTAGTCATAACAGTTACAGTAGTAGCAAATCCCTTGGCAATTTATTTATAACAACCTGCAAAACCAATAAAATTGCGAACCTCGATTAGAGATGTAAGTCTATCCTAATCACAAATAGCCTTAATCTTTGTCTAATCCACCATAATCCCATCCTTAGACACTACGTTTCCTAGGAATATCACAGTGCGTGTCCTAGAAATGTCACAGACTCTAGCCAGAACTCACACTTTGGGAGTTTAGAAAAAAGCCTATGATCTCTCAAAGTGTGGAGTACAATCCGCAAATATTGCTTGTGCTCCTCTACATGCCTCAAATAGACCAAGATATCATCAATGAAGACTCTTTCATCAATGAAAACTTATCACAAAGGACTCCAAATAAGGCCTAAAACGTGATTCATCACATCTATGAATATTGATGGACATTGGTCAACTCAAAAGACATCACGAGGAACTCATAATGGCCATAACTAGTTTTAAAAGATGTCTAGGGATGTCCTCTGCAAAATACTCAACTAATGGTAATTGGATCTCAAATCAATCTTGGAAAACACTGCCATACTCTGAAGCTAATCATATAAATTATCAATATGAGGCATAGGATATTTTTTCCACTGTCACCTTATTAAGCTGCATGTAGTCAAGACATAAATACATAAAATCATACCTTTTCTTCACGAACAAGATAAAAGCATCCCATGATATTACACTCATCCTAATAAAACCCTTACCTAAAAGATCCTGAACTTGTAAATTTAGATCCTTAAGTTCGGTCGGAGCCATATGATAAGGCACTATAGAAACCGATCAGGTTCCTACCTCAACGCCAATAGCAAACTCAATATCATGCTCAGGAGGAAGGTTAGGTAGGTTGCTAAGAAAAATATCAGGAAACTTACGAACAATAATGGTAGAATTAAGTGAAGGACTCTCTGCACTAATATCATGAATATAAGTAAGATAAGATTTACAACCCCTCGATACCAGTCTTCTATCCTAAATATAAGAAATAATCGCAAGCGATGTACGACTAAAAGATCTTGCCATACTGTCGAGGGTGTGCTAGGCATAGCTAAGGTAATGGTCTTGGTAAAATAGTCCAAGAACACATAATTGAGGATAATGAGTCCATGTCCAGAATCACATAAAAATCAACCATGTCTAACAAAATAAGGTCAATCTGAGTATCAAACTCTCAAATACTCATAACACATGACCAATAGACCCAATCTACTACTAAAGAATCACCTATGAGAGTAGATACACATAATGGAATAGATAAAGGCTTCCAAGGCAACTCTAACAATGGTGCATAATAAGCAAAAACATGTGAATAAGTGGATCTCTCGAATCAAATAAAGAAATAGTTAGCTGACGACATACTAAAATCATACTTATAATAATAACAACTAAATACTCTACCTCTGACCTAACACCATAGTTACCTCTGCACTAACCTAATGACTGAACACTCTATTTTACAGGTTGAATCATCCCATGCTGGGGATACTCTTCGAAGAAATAAATGACTACCCTATTATCATAGCATGATCAAGGCACTCTACTTTGTTTTGAAGATTTAGTTGACTCAAAATAGCAACCTCAACATGAATACCCTAACTGTTTACCCCCAAAGACCAACCGTTACTCTACCCACTGTATTTACAGGGATGACCCCCATTAATATTCTAAAAGTGCTACTATAATAGATCTACTAGGCTGGTACTGGTGCTGATAATACTGATAGTGGGGTTACCTTTCCTGAAACCCTCTACCTCTAAATTGTGAGCCACTTTAGCTCCTACCAAAACTACACTACTGATGTGGCATTTTGTAGTTGTCTCCTTCGACCTCATGATGCATCTCCTCCATTTTCTAAGCATAATCAAGAATATCTACAAAAGAACTACCAACAAAAACTAAACTCTAAGTAGACATGCGAATAGAAAGCCTCAATCATCTGACAAAGCACCGAATACACTCATACTTGATAGGTAAGATCATAGTAACATATATGTCCAACTCATGAAACCTTACATCATAATCAACAACCATTACAAAACCCTGCTCCAAGCTGGTAAACTGATCCCTCAAGTGCTCATGTAGGCTGTAAGGCATATATTCTCCAAGAAAGCCTTAGAGAATTGAGTCCATGTCATAGGTAGAGATCTACTTGGCCTGGAATCTATATAATCTCTCCATCATTGTTTAGTTGCCTAATAAAATTGAAAAGTGGTGTAGTCCATACCATGTCACTCTACCAAGTGCAAATTATGGATATTCTCATTGTAACTAGTTAGAAACTCAAATTCATCCTAACCTGGGACCCTAAAAGCCTAGGTAGAGTCAATCTTAGAAATTATCCCAATTGTTTTCGCTCTTTAATGGTCAAAACTCGCTGAGAAACTATCGGCTATAGAACTACCGATGCTAGAGGAACCTCAAATCTGTGAGCCACATCTATAAGATATGCTCCTAAATCAACATCATACTGGTCTGTTGACTGAGCATCATCAGATGGTCCACCACCTACCAACCCTTGAATCAAGGCATCTATGAGAATTGAGAAAGATATAAACCCTAGTAAGGGCTAGGTTTCCCTTGTCCCACCAACAGCTGAGGCGATTGGACCTTAGGAGCTATCTCTAGCTTAAGAGCAATAACAAGATCTAGTAAAGGCTCCTTATCTTGACCCCTAGCTGGTGTTATAGCTTTATCCTAGCCTTGATCTCTAGGTCAACCATGACCACTATCAAATGCCCTAGCTATAGTCTCGGGAGTTCATGACCATCGTAACTAACATTCTAGCCATCTGCAAAAAAGTAAAACAAATGAGAATTTAGAAACCAACATAGACTCGATGCATAAAAATGAACAAAGAAAGTGAGGTTTTCTAAAAAATATCCCACAGCCTCCCAAAAAAAAATGATATAGACATCATCCTACTAATCTGTGGGACTCTACCAGACACTTTCTCTTGTACCAATAACACCGATGAACTTGACTCTAATACCAATTTGTCATGATTTAATTTCTTAAATCATGATAGAACCTACTCTATCCCACCAATAGGTAAGCCAAATCGTAGTTTGAAACATCAAGTAATGGGCTAAACAGTTGAAGATAAAAATAATAAAGAATTTAGACATGTAAAGACGTACTAAGCAGCAAAAATATAGAAGTATGACCATATAGAACATCATGAAAAAGGATAAAAATGTGAAAAAGAGTATCCCATCACCTCGTAAGGTTAGTATAAGAGCCAGTAAATCAAAAATAAAAGTAATAGGTAGCAGAAAATATACAATAGTCTCAAAATATGCAAAAGACTATCCAAAAGTAGTACAAGGAGTGAGGATCAGTTCCAGCTCTTAAAGATCATCCTATCTCTGGAACCATAGTAAATTTGAATAGAGAGCCAGTGATGGTAGATCATACTCGGGTCTACATTAAAAAAAGATGCAAAAGTGTAGTATGAGTACCAAAACAATGGGTGCT
Source organism: Capsicum annuum (assembly GCF_002878395.1). NCBI lineage: Eukaryota > Viridiplantae > Streptophyta > Magnoliopsida > Solanales > Solanaceae > Capsicum > Capsicum annuum. The sequence continues at coordinate 185,273,945 of NC_061111.1, forward strand.
CAATAGGAATCATAGGCTAACTGAGCTAAATTACAATAGAAGTATAGTAAAATATGAGAATGTAAACTAAAATCAAGAATAACGAATATATCTAAAATAATACACCAACCCTGGGTAAAGGGATAATATGGAGAGCAAATAGTTTAAAATTTAATACAAACTAACTACAACCTAATTGAGTTCCCATAAGTCCAAAGGATACACAAAAGATAGGAAAAACCCAATCGATCCATCATACGCCAGGCGGATGCAAACAAGGAGAAAATACTAATCGTAATTTTAAAGTAAGCTTACATGCGATAACAAGCCTCAAACTCCATTCAAACCATAATACCGGATATGAACTAGAACTGAGAATAGTATCATCATAATATTTTAATGCATATAGATCCTGGATGCCTGACTTGATCTGGAACTATTAATTAAATACCATGCAGTAAATATGCCATAGGTAAACTCATCATAATAAACACCAAGAGAGCTACTTATTGTCGATTTAAAACAAAACTTGATGAATAATCTATGCTTCCAAAATGTTCCCAAATCTTAACTTTCCTTAACACCCAATTAGTATTCAAATATCCAGATAATACTGTCAAGTTAATAAGGGAAGTGATATTAATCACAAAATCAAAATAAATGGCCCTAAAGGTCAAAAAGTTACTTTATCTAGGGTAGTAAGGCTAACTAAAGTTCATGGGGTTATCTAAGTTTTCCTAAGGCTTATGGTTTAGTATAATGGGATTTATAAAGGCATCTTAGTTCTACAAGGAGTAATTTACACTCTTGACTAAAAGGGAGGGCCGGTGGGGCCCACTACTACTCCTGAAAATCCAAACTAAGGCAAGCATCTACCTTAAACTAGGCAATGGCTGAAAATTTCCATCCAATGGTCTCGAATATTCTATAATTAGCCCTAAAGTGTCATAATAACCATTATAAGGGGAAGTGGGGCCAATATCTACCAAAAAGGTCCCAAATGGCTAACTTTAATTAATAAAATATTAACCTATTAGTTAAGACATAAATACTCACCTACATCTAGTATAATACTATACTAATACCATAATGAAACTCAATCCATGAGGAAACCAAGCCTACCCTATCAAGAGGCAGCCGAAAGCACGAGAAAGTCCACTGCTCTAGAGAGTTTTTCTTTTGAGAAGCCTCCAAACTTTGCTATAATATCAAAATAATAATATATGCATTAATAGTAAAATAATAATACTAATATTACATACAAATATTTTGGGTCAAAAGTTAAGATAAAAATCCCACATAGTGTCCACTTGTGGAATAACAAAGTTGATATTGTCAACGAGTCCCTCTAAGCGCAAGGATCATTTATCCTAAAAAATGGGTGAAATTCGAGCACAAATGAATCCAAAATTATCCCTAATTTAAACTAGAGATTTAAAGTTAAACTGGAGAATTAAATAAGAAATTAAGCAAAAATTCACAAAAGAAATGACAGGGGAAGTATTGTAACAACAAAGTCTCCAACTCGCTCCCAACACTCAATAATCAATATCTGATTTTTCTAGTGTCTCTAGGGTTAATAATGGTGTTTTTGAACTTACAATAATAATAATATTGGATGAATAGTAAATGAGATATGTAATGGGGTATCAGTGATGATCATATAAGCGGCTAATGACCGCTTGACCAATCACTGCTTAAGCGACTGGGGTGTCGCTAAAGTTACCAAGCCACTTATGGAAGGCCTTTGCTTAAGAGGTCAAATATCACTTAAGCGACCTCCACTAAAGTGGTAAGGAGCCTACTCTAGCAACTGAAAGGTGACATCGACTGGCAGCTAAAGTGGTGCTAAGCTGCTAAAGTTGTCTTTGGCCGCTAAAGTGGCTGCAACAGACACAGAAAGCATCAACAACTTTACTAAGTTGGAAAGTTGTCGATCGACCCCTCAAAATAGGTTCAGAATACCATGAAACAACAAATTATGTTACCCTACCAAATTTGATATTTTGGACTCAGCAACACAATTGAATATTTCGTTTGAGATTATTTCAATATAATGTGGTCCCCACATCCAATGGGCCATTTTAACCAAAATCCTTCCAATAAAGCAAAAAGAGTGACATTTTAGAGCTAATGGAACTGTTAGAATTGGAAGCCAGGACCATTTAACTTAATTTTAGGTCCTATACTCATTTCTTAATAGTAAAAGCTCCAAAATTGGGAATTCACTCTAAAAAACAGACAAACTACCAAATGACCAAATTGTCAGTCCTAATAAGTCATAAAAGACTTGGTATGGCCGTAGGAAAGTTCTAAACATCAAAAAAGAACTAAAACACTAGTAATAGCCTGAAGGATCATTACAGTTCCTTTAAGTTGATGCAATGTCATTATAACTTTTGATCAACTGATCATCATATCCTTGACTTTAAAATCGTAATAGTACAGATGAAGTCTATGAAATTTAATTTCTACTATCTTCTAGTTTTATTATATTAAATATAGGTGATAGTGGGGAGAGAGTGTTGATCTTTCAATATTCCGAGTTTCATTATTTTCGGACATAATTTATCACCAAAAATTGATATATAAACCAATAGTAACATAAAAAATAAATATGGCATGCAACTAATTTCCCTTCTTTTTCATTTTATTTCATAGAATCTATTTTTGGAGAAAAAAAGAAAGATTAGAAAAAGAAAAGCACTGATACCATGAGAAATTAGGCAGAGAAGAGAAGAGATTTTGGAATTAGTGTCTTTATTATTTCCTTAAGCTAATGGAATTAAATAGTGTTACAGGGAGTGTAAATAAGGAGGGAAACCAATTAGTATATTACACAATTCACTATTACCGAATTAGAAGAATTTAGGGATATTCTCATATCTATACTATTTGATTACAGGGACATTCACATATCTACACTATCTAATTATATCATATTCCCTCCATTCCTAAATACTTGTTATGCTTACTAAAAATAGATATTTCATAATATTTGTCATTTCAAAAAATCAAGACATCATTAGTTGTTCGTTTTCACTTTTACCCTTAGTCATAAATATGGGCATATATTATTAATATGGTGCAAAGGAGAGGAGTATTAAAGGGAGATGAGTAATAAATAATTTAGTCAAATTACCCTATAATTAATGTTTTCCTTAATGGGCGTGTAAATCAAATAAGTGACATGTATTTTTGAATGGAGGTACCACTTAACAGTATTAAACATAAGAGAATAGTAAGATGGGAATCCATGTCACGACCTAATTTACGAATCATGATGACACCTACTCTATTTCGCCAGTAGGTAAGCCAAACCGCAACCCGGAGCTAAACACAATGGGTTAACTTGGTGGAAATATCCCAAAAGGGCCTAATAGGCATTCCAACACAATAAATAAACAAGACAACAAAAATAGTTTAAAGGTAGTCACTACATAAATACCATCCCACGACCTGGTAGAGCCAGTATAAGAACATTTAAAATTAGAAATACAACCCAAGTGTCTAGAATAGTCAATACATCTATCTCGAAACTAAAGACTAGACATAGGTAAGATAGAGGAAAATGGGTGACTTGGACTCCAAGAGCTCACCATATCTCTAGATATCAACACAACATGAACACGGATCAACGACGACAACTAGTACTCGAATCTGCACCAAAAAGGTACAGAAGTGTAGTATGAGTACCAAAACAATGGGTACTCAGTAGGCATCATTGTCAACTGAGCTAAATCATGATATAAATATGATAAAATACAAGAAAACATAACTAAGTCAAGGTATGGAAACGAACTTGAATCAACTCCAACATTGTTTTGCATAAATAAGTAAATAAACTGGAATAATAGCATAACATGGAATCATAATTACAAAATTGGCTTCGATACGCCAATTGGTGCAGAAAAGTAAATAACCTACCGCAAGCCCGCATAAAGCTAGAAGCTACAAAAAAGATAGAATAACCCACCATCGTCATTTATTAGCTCTCATGATACCATTGGACTTCATCCAAGTCGTGACACACTATAACCATCGGTTGTCCATTCATCATTTGTAAATAAGTCATCCTCCGGTCTGCCAGGTATATAGCATCATAATCATCCACCGCCCTTGTCGGGTATAAATAAATCATAATCATCCGGCGGCCTTGCCATACATATAGCATCATAATCATCCTCCGACCTTGCCGGGTATATATCATCATAATCATCGCTAGATTTCTACCAGGTATAAATTATCAATATCATTATCAATATAGCCAATAGCATAATCATTAGATTATTTTACAACAAAACCATGAACAATATATTAACATGATCAATAATCATTATCGAAATCATGAATTCTAGCATAACTAATAGCATAATGCCAACTTAGTAAATAAGCATGATCCTTGGCATAATCACTAGCATATTCAATAATATAATTAATAAGCATGCTCCTTAGCATAATACTTAACGTATTCACCAATATAATTATTAAACATATCCTCTAAGATAATCAATATGTATTATCAAGCATAGGCAATACTTGTCAATAGCCTAATTAATGGCTTATCATTATCATAAAAGATAGATTACCATTAACTTTATCAATACATAATACATGGAATAATCTATAGCTTATTCATAACATAATCACTAGCTTAATTTATGGCTTAGTCAATATCATACTCAAGGGATCATTCAATAGTATATTCGATAGCCCAATCAATAGTCAAATCAATAGCATATTCAATAGCTCATCATGAGCTTAACTAATAATTCATATATATAGCATAATCATTTAAGCATTACTTTTAATATCATTCATCATAACCAACAAATACCAAGGTATCTAAATATCACTGAAATAACCATCTTCCTAGATGTACACAAGCGTATCAAGGGTCTTTAGTCACTATCATAAGTCTTGGCCTAAGGTGAGTCGAAGTGCCCATCTTTAAATCCTCAAAATCATTTACCAAGCAATATCTAACCTGGACTAGGATAAGGTATTTAAATCTACTATTGGATGTCGATCAAGCCACAACTAGTCCTAGGATAGAAATTTCTACTAATATGGAGCAACTAGATAAATTTAAGCTATCATAAGGCAATTTAAGAAAGTTTCATCCTAAACTCAAGTGACCGAGGAAATTTCTCATTAATTGAGTATCTACGGTATATTCCATACTAACAAGAGCCTACAAGGTCAATTTCACCTAAGATAGGAATAACTACGCTATCATGCCCAAAGAAATAGTCAAAATAGCTTAAATGATCCAACTAATCCCAAGTATTTAAATTTATCACCATCCCAAATCTAACACAATATCATTAGCATACTATGAATTAGTTCAATCTAACAAGAGGTAAAACCTAGCCTAGCTGGATGCCAAAAAAAGCTCACAAGATCCACTAAATCATTGGTTTTCCCTTCTGAGAAGCTTCTGCAAGATGTCAAGCTATCAAAATTACATTTTACTCATCAATACAAGAATAATGATACCCATATTGCACTATTGTGCTTCGAATCTAAAAATCACATCGAAATCCCATGTGGGTCCCACTCATGGAAATCATATTTCTGAAATCCATCCCAAACTTCTCACATGCTCAAGAAATTATTACCCTAAAAAATAGGTGAAATACATGATAAATTAAAGATAAAATCAAGAAAATCTACCAAGAAAATAATGAATTCTTACCTCGAATCAAAAAATAATCATAGACACAAGTGTAATTAAACTTCCCAATCACACCACAATCCTTAATCCTACTTAATCGCACTCTTTAGGGTTTAAGCTCTCAAAAATAGATGAGAAATGGCTAAAATCGCAAAATAAGGGGTCTATTTATACCCAGCCCAAATCCTTGGGTTTCGTGATCGCAACTCAAGGTGTGCGATTGTGACACTTTGCGACAGATAGGCTTGTCGCAATCGTGACAATACACTGTGATCAAGGTAATTGGTGACTTCCAAGGGTATCACGATCACGACCCTTGGCACCGCAATAGTGATGCACCAGTTGACAAATGAGATCCCGTATATTCAAAAATACTATAGAACCATAACAAATTTGATGTTTTAAACTCAATAGCGCAGTCAAAATTTCCATCTGAGGTAGTTTCGACCAAGTATGGGTCCCACACCTAATTTTCATTTTCTTAACTTTCTGACCAATAGGTTGAAATGAGTTTGGGTGGCTCGAGACCAAAACCAAAGGTTCACTTAGACTAAAAATAATATTTCGGAGTTGATGGAATAGTCAGGATTTATATTAGTGGTTGTTTAGCTGAAGTTTTTGCCTGGTGGCAATTTAAAACTAGTAAAGACTTCAAAATAGGAAAATGGCTCTAAAGAACAAACGGCAAAAATAAGCAAACTTATGAAAAATGACCTGAAGTTTCATTACAGTATCTGCTACTACAAAAAATTTCACTCGCTCAAGTTAAGGAGTAGGATATGCCTGAAGTCTCAAACAGACGAGGATAATGGGTCCCTATCTCTCTCTCGGTGCCTCCATTGAACCTTAACTATAGGAATCTCCCTAGTGCGTCTTCCTAACATCACCAGCCAAAATAGCACCGGCTCCTCCACAAAGGTCAAATACTTATCCAACTGGACTAATTCCCATCTATGCATATGACATGGATCAGGAATCTATCGCCTCAACATAGAAACATAGAAAATTGGATGGACAACAGCAAAATCTAGAGGTAAGGCTAACTATAAGTCACCTCACCATATGTACAAAGAATCTCAAAAGGTCTAATATATCAAAGGTTGAGCTCTCCCTTCCTTCCAAACCTCATCACACCCTTCATAGGAAATACACATAGAAATACTCAATCACCAACTCTAAATCTCAAGGCATGAAGCCTATGGTCTGCATAGGCCTTTTGCCTACTCTAAGCTTCTCTCAACCAGTCCTGAATCACCTTGTCTCTATCTAATACTCCTGAAGCAAATCAGTACCACGGGGTCGAATCTCAAACCATCTAACAGAAGAATGACATCTCCTACTATACAAAGCCTCAAAAGGCTCTATCTCAACACTTGAATGATAACTATTGTTATAAGAAAACTCTGCCAATGCTAAGTGCTCCTCCAACTGGCCTTCAAAATCCATAACAAAGGCTCAGAGCATATCTTCAAGCATCTAAATAGTCCGCTTAGACTGGCCATTTGTCTGCTGATGGAAGGTTCTACTAAGATCCACCTGAGTACCCAACTCCTCCTAAAAAGCTCTCTAAAAGTTAAAAGTGAACACAAAACCCTAGTCTGAAATAATAAATATTGGTCGACCATGCAAACAGACTATCTCACACACATAGATATGGACTAACCACTTGGCATTAAAATACATCTGAATATGAAGGAATTATGTTGACTTGGTCAATCTATCCATGATGACCCAAATAACATCAAAACCACGAGACGTACAAGGCAAACCACTAACAAAATCCATAGTAATCCTTTCCCATTTCCACTCGAGAATAGGAAATCTATAAATCAAACTACCTGGTCACTAATGCTCGACCTTTACCTACTGACAACAAAGGCAATAAGATACAAAATCTGCCACATCACTTTTCATACCACTCCATCAATAATGCTATCTCAAATCTCTATACATACTAGTTGTGGCCGGATGAATAGAATATCTAGAGCTATGAGCCTCATGTAGAATCAACTAAATCAAGTCATCAATCCCCAGAACATAAATACATCCATCAAATTGCCAATCTCCCTCAGCATCCATGGTGTTCCTCTCAGACTTAACACTCAACACCTGATCATGAAGGAACCAAAGCTTACTATCCTCAAACTGACGATCCTGGATATGCTAAAAAAGCAGTGACCTCACCTCAACACTAGAAAGAATCCTCCTAGGGTCTGAAATATCAAGCGAACCATCAAATTGGCTAAGGACTGAATGTCCATGCCAATGGCCTCTAATAAACTGAAATATGCCAAGCTACCCATACTCTCTACCTTTCAACTTAAGGCTTCTGCTACCATATTAGCCTTGCTCGAATAATACAAGATGGAAATATCATAATCCTTAAGTATCTCTATCCATCTATTTTGTCTAGCATTAAGCTCTCTTTGGGAAATAGGATGCTGAAAATTGTGATAATCGGTGAAAATCTCACAATGCATACCATATAGATAATGCCTCTAAATCTTAAGCACGAAAACTATTGCCGCTAACTCCAAATCATCAGTGGGGTAGTTACGTTGGTGCACCTTAAGCTATCTCATAGCATAAGCAATAGCACAACCCTAATGCAACAAAACATAGCCTAGACCAAAACTAGAAAAATATTCACAATACACGGTGAATCCTTCACCCTCTATAGGAAGAGCTAGAATAGGAGTTGAAGTAATAAAATCCTTGAGCTTTCTAAATCTCGAATCACACTACTTGGACCATTGGAAAGGGACCTCCTTCCAAGTAAATCTAGTCATAGGAACTGAAATAGTAGTAAAACCCTCGACGAGTCATCTATAATAACCGTCCAATCCAAAAAGCTATGAAGCTCAGTTGGAGATGCAGGTTTAGCCCAATCACGAATTGCCTCAATCTTAGTTGGGTCTACCATAATACTATCCTTAGACACCACATGTCCAAGGAATGTCATCGACTCTAGCCAAAACTCACATATAGAGAACTTGGATAAAAGTACATGATCCCTATAAGTTTCGAGCACAATCCTCAAATGTTGCACATACCTCTCTCTACTCTTCCAATACACAAGGATGTTATCAACGAATAGAATCACAAAGGAATCCAAATAAGGCCTAAACACTCGATTTATCAAATCCATAAATGTGGCTTGGGCATTAGTTAAGCCAAATGACATTACCAAGAACTCATAATGACCATAACGGGTCCTAAAGAATGTCTTCGAGATATCCTCAGCCCGAATCCTCAATTGATGGTAATCAGATCTCAAATCAATCATAGAAAATACTGGCACACCCTGAAGCTGGTCGAATAAATCATCACTGCGGGGCATAGGATAATGGTTCTTTACGGTCACCTTATTAAGCTACCTATAGTTAATGCACATATGCATGGAGCCATCTTTCTTTTTCTTAAACAACAGAGGAGCTCCCTAAGAAGACACACTCAGTCTAGTAAAACCCTTACCCAAAATACCTTAAAGCTAAGAATTCAGCTACTTAAGTTTGGTAGGGTCTTGTGCCAGGCTCAATATCAATAGCAAAAATAATCTCATGGACAAGGGCAATACTAGGAAGTTCGGTAGGGAACACATTAGGAAACTCACAAACTATAGTAATAGAGTCAAACGATGGACTCTCCACACTAGTATCACAAATATAAGCGAGATAAGACTCACAACCCCTTAAAATAAGTCTCATAGCATGAACCTAAGAAAGAATACCTATCGGCTTATGGCTAACCTTTCTTTGCCACACGACTGGAGGGATACGGGGCATGGCTAAGGTAACAGTCTTGATAAAACAATCCATGACTGTAAAATAGTAGGATAACCAGTCCATGCCCAGAATAACATCAAAATCCACCATGTCCAGAATAATAAGATCAGTATGAGTATCAACATCAATAATATTCAAAACACAGTTTCAGAACACCTGATCTATTATTAAGGAATCACCCACGAGATTAGCTACACAAAAGGGCATAGACAATAGATCCTAAGATAACTCCATAGAGTATAATAAGCAGAAACATAAGAATAAGTAAATATCATATTAAATAAAGCAAGTACCTACTGTCGACCCACCAAAATTATACCTATAATAACACCATCCAAAGACTTAGCCTCAGATATAATAGGTATTGTATATCACTAACCACACCTACCACCTAGCTGGCTCTTGATCGACTCCTATCCTACTTACTTAAGAACCTTCTCGGGTACCCTGGAAACTACCTCAACCCTAAAAACCACCTTTAATAAAGGGATGAACTGCTCTAATAGGGGGAATACTCTGAGATAAAGCAATAATTACCCCACGACTAGGGCAATCTCGCAAATAGTGACCTAAAGCTCCACAACTATAACATAACACCTGAACTAAACTAGAACCAGCAGATTCGACTGACCCAGAATAACCACCACATCTAAAATGACCAGATAATAAACCTCTCAAAGACTGACCACTACCCTTACCAGGGATATCACTAGCACTAGACTGACCTCCATTATTGGTAATCTGAAGAGATGTTAAAACAGATTGACTAGGCTGTCTCTGAGGCTGATAGGATTGATAGGGAGGATGTATACCATAAAAATAAATACCTCTAAATTTGGAACTACTATGGCTCCCACCAAACTGCCCTAATATGTAGGCCTATTATCGCTGGCCCCACAGGCCTCATGATGTATCTTCTTCATAAACTGAGCATAATTAAAAACCTCAGCAAAAGCCCTACTTGCAATAACTTAACTCTGAGTGGACATATGAAGAGGAAGTCTCCACCTTCTAACAAAGCAATAAACTCTCTCATACTTAGTATCTAGAATAGAAGTCGCATACTCAACTTGTAAAAATAAGCCTCATAATCTATAACAGTCATGGAGCCCTGCTCTAATATAAAGAACTAATCACTCAAACAATCCCTAAGACTATGAGGCATATACTTCTCCAAGAATATCTCAGAGATCTATGTCCATGTCAAAGGAGAAAATCTAACTGGTCTAGAATCCATATAACCTTTCCACTAATATGGAGCAGCCAAGTCCAACTGAAATTTCGTGTAATCCATACCACGAGTCTTAACTAGGCCTAAATTATGGATCCTATCCTCATAAATAATTAGAAACTCATATGCATCCTCGCCCAGAGCACCAAAAAACCTAGGCGAAGCCAATCTCAAGAATTTACCCAATATCTTCTACTCTTTGATAGACATAGTAGGTTGGGCAACCACTAGCTGAGCAACTAGTAATTAAGCAACCTCTGGCACATGAGGAATCTCAACTCTAGAAGCTCAACTATAAGTTGTTCCCCTGCCTCAGTACCATTATGGTTTGTAGACTATGCACCATTAGATGGAGCATCACCAACTAACCTCAAAAGATGCACCAATGCATCTTTGAACACTAAAAAGAAAATAAGCCATGGTGGATCCTGGGATGGTCCTGGCCCATCTCTGGGTGGGACAGAAGAATCTCTAGCTTAGGAGAGAGAATAGGGCCTGGTAGAAGACCCTTATCCTGGACCCTAGTTAGGGATACATATCATGGTTGTCTATGACCTCTGGGTTGGCCACAAAAAGAAGTAGGATCCCTAGGCTTGATCTCTGGACCCTTATCACTTGTAGCAGTAGCAAGTGTCCTAGACATATGCGAAAGAGTAAAGTCAAAGGAATGTTCTATAAACCAACTCAAACTCATTGCACAATATGAGTGAAAAAAGTGATGAACTCCCAAGCATATCCCACAGCCTCCTAAATATAGGAAATGGATGTCATCATTCTAATCTGAAGGACTCTACTAGACTCTTGCTATTGTACTAACAATACCAGTGTAGTCTAGATTCTGATATCAATTTGTCATGACCTAATTTATGAGTCATGATGGCACCTACTCTATCCTGTCAGTAGGTAAGCCAAACTGTAATTCTGATCTAAACACAATAGATTAACTAGGTGAAAATTCCCCAAAAGGACTTAATAGGTAATCCAACACAATAAATGAATAAGACAATAAAAATAGTCTAAAGATAGTCACCACATAAATACCATCCCACGACCTAATAAAGCTAGTATAAGAGCATCTAGAAATAGAAATATAATTCAAGTATCTAGAATAGTTAATATACCTATCTAAAAATAAAGACTAGACATAGGTAAGATAGAGGGAAATAGGTGACTCAGACTCCAAGAACTCACCCTATCTTCAAAGTTCAACACAACACGAACATGGATCAACGATAGCAACTAGTACTTGAATCTTCCCTAATAAGGTATAGAAGTATAGTATGAGTACCAAAAAAATAGGTACTCAGTAGGCATCATCGACCGACTGAGATAAATCATGATATAAATATGATAAAATACAAGATAACATAACTAAGTAAAGGTATAGAAAGGAACCTGAATTAACTCCAACATCACTGTGCATAAATAAGTAAATAAACTAGAACAATAGCATAACGTAACATAAAGCATCAACACATGCAATTATAATTACAAAATTGATTCACATACGCCAATTGGTGCATAAAAGTAAATAACTCAACATAAGCCTGCATAAGCCTGAAAGGTACAAACAAGATAACATAACCCACCACCATCATTTATCAACTCTCATAATACCATTGGACTTCATCTAAGTCATGACACACTATAACCATTGGTTGTCCATATTTATCATTTGTAAATAAGTCAACACTTACCAACTATCCATCATGTAGCAACTAATCCTCATGTAATAATAAATCATCCTTTATCAACTAAACATCACTTATCTACTAATCATTAATTATAACTAACCAACATTTAGCAACTAGAAAATATTTATCAACTAACTAATATTTAACAACCATCCAATATTTATCAACTAACTAATATTTAGCAACTAGCCAATGTTTATCAACTAACCAATATTTAGCAACTAGCCAATATTTCACTAGAGTATTTTCATCTCACACTACATTATAACTATTTCTTCATTTTTGACTTAGCTAGTTTGTCAACCTCACACCCAATGTCATCAGATCATCATAGTATAATACGTATTATCAGACTTGAACCAATATCCTTCTAATATAATTATAATTATTTTTCGGTCTTGTCGGGCATACATATATCATCATAATCATCCTCCGTCCTTGGAGCCATATATCATGATAATCATCCTTCGGCCCTACCAGGTATATAGTATCATAATCATCCTTCGACCTTTCTGGGTATATAGCATCATTATCATTCTCCGACCTTGTCAAATATATATCATCATAATCATCTGTTGAACCTACCACGCATATAGCATCATAATCATCCTCCAGCCTTGTTGGGTATATAACATCATAATTATCCTCCAGCCTTGCTGGGTATATATCATCATTATCATCCTCTGGCCTTGTCAGACATATAGCGTCATAATCATCTGCCAGCCATGCTAGGTATATATTATCATAATCACCCTCTAGATTTCTACCAGGTATAAATAATCAAAATCTCATCAATATGGACAATATCATAATCATTAGAGTATTTAAAACCATAACCATGAACATAATATATTAACATGATCAATAATCACAATGGAACTTGTGAATTCTAGAATAACCAATAACATGATTGCCAACATATTAAATAAGCACGATCTTTGGCATAATCACTAGTATATTCAATAATATAATAAATAAGCATTCACTTTAACATAATGCATAATGTATTCACCAATATAGTCATTAAACATAATCTCTAATGTAATCAATATGTACTATCAAGCATAGGCAATAACTTATCAATAGCCTAATCAATGGCTTATCATTATCATAAAAGATAGCTTATCATTAGCTTGGTCAATATGTAATCCATATCTTAATCTACAGCTTATTCATAACATAATCACTAGCATAATTTATAGCTTAGTAAATATCATACTCAAGGTCTCATTCAATAGTATATTCGGTAGCCTAATTAAATGTCAAATCAATAACATATTCCATAGCTCATCATGAGCTTAACCAATAATCCATACATATCCATACATATAGCATAATCATTTAAGAATTACTTCTAACATTATTCATCATAACCAACAAGTACCAAGGCATCTAAATATTATCAAAATAACCATCTTCCTAGATGTACACAAATGTATCAAGGGTCTTTAGTCACTATCACAAGTCTTGGCCTAAGGTGGGTTGAAGTGCCCACTTCTAAATCCTGAAAATCATTTACCAAGAGATGTCTACCTAGACTAGTCTAAGGTATCTAAATCCGCTATAAGATATCGTATAAGCCATAACTAGATGTAGGATAGAAATTTCTACTAATATAGAGCAACTAGATAAATTTCACCTATGGTATGTCAATTTGAGCTAGTTTCATCCTAAACTCAAGTGACCGAGCAAATTTTATCATTAATTTAGCATCACAGGTATATTTTTTCCTAACAAGAGACTACAAGGTCAAGTTCACCTAAGAAAGGAACAACTAAGTTAATCATGCCTAAAGAAATAGTCAAAATAGCCTAAATGATCCAACTAATCCCAAGTATTTCAATTTATCACATCAACACCAAGAACCCATTCCAAATCTAAACACAATATCATAAACATACTATGAATCAGCTCAATTTAATAAGGGGTAAAACCAACCCTACCTGGATGCCGAAGAAGGCTCACAAGATCTGCTAAATCAACATTTTCCTTTTTCAGAAGCTTTTGCAAGATGCTAAGATTTCAAAATCACATTCTACTCATCAATACGAGAATAATGATACCCATATTCCATTATTGTACTTTGGGTTCAAAAATCACATCAAAATCCTATGTGGGTGCTACTCACAAAATTGCATTTTTAAAACGAACCTGTAACACTCCGAGAGTCACCTTGGACTCCACACGGTGCTTATGGTCACAAGTGACCATAAGCTAACCCATGAGCTAGTACCTACTATGAGCACTGAATAATATATGGGTGATGAACATATGCAGAAATAACTGAATATGCCATAAGGTTTTAAATACAAAAAAATTATCTCTGAAATCATAATCTTGGAAACAAGTGTCTGAAAACAACCTTCTGAAAATTGGTAAAATAATGACAAAACTGACAAAATTGTCTGAAAGTATCTAAAAGCCTCTAAACTGACTGAATAAGAGTTGAAGAGACAGGCTCCAACTAACTCCAACTATCTAACTGAAGTAAAATAGTGAAATAAACATAATCAATCCTCAGAATATGAGGACTCACCACTACTACTGCTGTTAATGTGTTGGAATGTCTAAGTACGGTTAGGAACCTTAGTGTTTGAACATATGATATAAGACATCATAGCACGAGAAACAAGTATGCAATCAGTACTTTGGAAGTATTGGTATGCTAAATAAGGTTAGGATGATATGAATGGTCTCATGTGCATGAATAATAACAGAATGGCATGAGATAACTGATGCATAATATGTGTAAAGGTTGTAAAATTTGAGAATGCATGACCAAGCATATAACATGATACTAGAATAGTCTATAAACTAAAATACTAAAATTTGAGTATTGATTTAACTGATAAACCGTGTGTTATGATCAAGCAAACCTGAACTGACTTCTAAAATAAGAATGGACTAAAACTATGGGAGCAATCATCTAATCGAAATGCCCCAATATGGGCTAATTAGGTCTAGCCTATGACCCCAGTTAGAAGGGTGTCAGTACCATGCCACAGGTATTAACACTAGTTGTGTGGATCTACTAAAGAAAGTCCCAAAGGACTAAAGAATCACCCTCTACTAGAAGGTGCTCTAGTGAGATATATGTCAAACCTCAACTAGCAGGTTAACATCTCAACCTACGCTGGCTTCGTAGTTCTAGAAAGCAGGGACTTCTACTAAAGGTATTACCCTCAAATGGAAGGTGAACCCCTATCCCTGGTTTCGTTCGATGCTAAATCCTACTTCCAACTGGACTGACTCTGATTATTGGGCAGAACTAAGCTTACTGTTATGATAACTAAATGAACTCATAATACTTTAATATATCCAAAACCATTCTAAAAATACTGAGACTAAGTAAACAACTAAGTTTTTAGGTATTCATAACCCCTAGAACTCAATATCATTAACAATAGAAGCATACTAAAGCTTCAAAGTATAATAAGTAGTCATTGTTCAAAATCCAACCATTTAGGCATTTCATCAAACACTTAAAATTCATGAACTTAGGAATGAGGATGATTGAAACATGTGGGAATTACATAATCATAACACTAAAACCATACATTGGGGATTTAACATGGAATTTCATGCTTCAAACGTGTAAGGGCTACTTTCCAACTAAAATCACTTGCAAACATCATGTATAATCAAAATTTATAAAATCTTCACAAAAATAACGTATTGCAAATATGTAAATTCATGATTTAAGACATAAAATAGGTTCTTGGATTCCATGGGTGAAAAGGGCCCATGGATGAATATCTAACATACCTTAAAGCTTTAATCTTGCAAGAAAATTAACTTTCTTGATAATCCTTGGGTGGTGAAGCTTTAATTCTATAGTTTTCTTGAAGGAATAGTGACTGAACTTGATAAATTTGGGGAAGTTAGGGTTTATTTGAGAATAACATTAGGGAAAGTGAGCAAATAATGCCCTAATAGCGGTTTAATCCCATGGTTTTATGAGTTGGGAAACTGGGAAATGATAAGACTACCCCTCTGAAATTTAAATTTGAAACTCGGACACCAATTAGGCTATCATTCCAATGCACCAAGGATGCCACTACTAAACCCACTATGACGCGCCACAATTGCAGTGAGGTTCTGGAAGTGAAATCCAAACGTGCCTCAATTCTTGGTCGAAAAATCCAAAACTACCCCGAGACATGTTACTTATACCCCTGAGCATGAATTAACTTAGAAACCATCATCTTGGGGCCGGTTAAGTCACTTTAAAGATCATCAAAGTTAAGAGGCCAAAAATAAAACTAAGTTTTCAACACTTAGCTAAATTTTTAGGTTTTAAGCCTCTAGTGCATGCACTGTGGGATGAACTGAGCTAAGACTAACATGAGGTATTACAATATCTCCTCCTTAGGAACATTCTTCCTCAAATGAAACTAATTAAGCCGAGAATACCAAGGAAACTGAATTCACTTACTGAACATGCATAGCTAAAAACATGATTACATAATTGAGTCTGAGACATGATACATGAATGGAATAATTCGTGAATGCATGTAATGATAGGAAGATGATTATATAGCTAGAACTGAGAATAGAAAATAGATAATCTAAGAAAAACTATTACCTTGAGCTGAGTCTTAGTTTGTGAAGAAAAGATCAGGGTACTTGGTATGCATGTTTGCTTCTGCTTCCCAAGTGGCTCCCTCAACGGACTGATTTTGCCAAAGAACTTTGACCAAGGGAACTTCTTTGTTCCTCAGTCTATGGGTCTGCCGATTAAGTATTTTGATTGGGATTTCTTTATAAGAAAGGTTGTCCTGAACGCCCGTACTTTCTAAAGGGATGACTATAGCTGGATTGCCAATACACTTTTTTAACAAAGAAACATGGAATGCTGGGTGCACTGATGCCAAATCTACGGGAAACTAAAGCTCAAACGCTACCTTCCCATAATGGCTCAAGATCTTATAAGGGCCAACATATCATGGACTGAGCTTCCCCCCTCTTGCCAAACCTCTTTACTCCCTTCATGGGAGAGATTTTCAAATAAACTAAATCGTCAACCTCAAACTCAAGATATTTCCTTTTCACATATGCATAGGATTTCTGTCGGCTTTGGGTTGTCTTAAGTCTTTCTCTGATTAGCTAAACTTTCTCCAATGCATCAAATACTGAATCTAGCCCTATTAACACGGTCTCACCTACCTCAAACCAACCAATAAGAGATCCACATCTCCTCCCATAAAGAGCCTCAAATAGAGCCATCTGAATACTGGAATGATAACTGTTATTTTAAGCAAACTCAATCAATGGCAAGTGATCATCCTAACTTTCCTTAAAGTCGATAACACAAGCTCTCAACATGTTCTCTAGGGTCTGAATAGTCCTTTTTTCTTGACCATCTATCTGAAGGTGAAAGGTTGTACTGAGATGAACTTGGGTACCAAGACCTTTCTAATAAGCTTTCCAAATATAAGAGGTAAACTGAGTACCTCTATCTAAAATGATGGGCAACAAGACTCCATACAACCTAACCAACTCTCTAATATAGAGCTTGTCTTAGTCCTTGATTGTATAAGATGTATAGACTTGTAAGAAATTGGCTAATTTTGTTATTGTATCTATAATAACCCAAATTGAATCATATTGGCGATGTGAACGAGGCAACCCTATCACAAAATCTATGTTCACCTCCTCCCACTTCCAAGTAAGAATGTTGAACTCCTGTATAGTACCATTAGGCCTTTGGTGCTCAATCTTAACCTACTCATAATTAGCACACTTGGCTACAAACTCTACAATATATCTTTTTATGCCACTCCACTAATAGATTTCTCGCAAATCATGGTATATCTTAGTGGCTCTTGGGTGAATAGAGTAATGCGCACCATACACTTCTGCAAGAATTCACAGTCTCAAATAATCGACACACGGCACACACATTCTACCCTAGTAACACAGCACACCATCTCCCCCTTAGGAGAAAACCTCTACTTTCTGATCTCTGACTGACTCCTTTAACTTATCTATACTGTAATCCCTATCTTGCTTTTTTTCACTTCGACAACCAAAGAAAATTCAGAACTATTCCAGACCCATACGCTACCCCCAGTTGAGTCAACCAAATGAACGCCTAACCTATCTAACTGATGAACCTCTTGAACTAAATTCTTCTTATTATTATTCTCAATATGAGCCATACTACCCATAGATAATATACTAAGGGAATCTGCCACTACATTGGCCTTGCCCGGATGATACAAAATACTTACATCATAATCTTTCAACAATTCTAACCACCTTCTCAGATGGAGATTTAACTCTCTGCGAGAAAACATACTGCAAATATTTATAGTCTGTGAACACATCAACATGCACCCCATACAGATAATGCCTTCAAATTTTCAAGGCAAACACAACAGTTGTTAACTCACGATCATGGGTAGGATAATTATTTTCATGGGGCTTAAGTTATCTAGAGGCATAGGCTATGACCTTACCTCTCTACATCAAAACACAACCCCAACCAACTCTAGGAGCATCACAGTAAACAACAAACCCATCTGAACCATCTGGCAATGTTAAAACTACGGTTGAGGTGAGTCGAGTATTCAACTCCTGAAAACTCTTCTCACAGGAATCTAACCACTAAAACTTGACTTTCTTTATAGTTAATCTAGAAATAGGGGACGTAATATACAAAAATCCTTTAACAAACCATCTATAATAGCCATCCAAACCCAAAAAACTCTAGATATCTAACGAAGAGATGGGTCTAGGCCAATCTCTCACTGTTTTGATCTCTTGAGGGTCAACTCTAATGCCATCATTGGAAATAACATGTCCAAGAAAAGCTACTGGTCTTAACCAAAACTCGCACTTACTGAATTTAGCGAACAACTAATGGGCTCTAAGAGTTTGCAATACTATTTTGAGGTGGTTTGCATGATTAGTTTCATTACAGGAATAGAGAAGGATGTCATCTATGAATACTATGATGAACCTGTCCAAGTACTACTTGAACACTCGGTTTATCAAGTCCAAGAATGCTGCTGGGGCATTCGTTAGACCAAAGGACATGACTAGGAATTCAAAGTGACAGTACCGAGTTCTAAAAGTTGCTTTTAGAATGTCACATTCTCTAACTCTGAGCTGATAATAGCTAGTTCTAAGGTCTATCTTAGAGAAATAACTGGCACTCTGAAGTTGATCAAACAAGTCATCAATTCTGGGGAATAGATACTTATTTTTCATAGTGACCTTGTTTAACAGACAATAATTAAGGCATATTCTGAGAGAACTATCTTTTTTACGCATGAAAAGGACTGGATCACCCCATGGGGAAACAATAGGCCTAATGAATCCTTTATATAAAAGATCTTCCAACTATTCTTTTAACTTCCTAAGCTCAGCGGGAGCCATTTTATAGAGAAGAATAGAGACAGGCTGGGTATCTAAAAGAAGGTCTATTCCAAAGTTGATTTCTATTTCAGAAGGAACTCTGGGATGATCATTGGGAAACACATCTGGAAATTCCCTCACTATTAAAACTAACTCGAGATTGGAAATCTCTGAACTAGAATATTTAACTCAAACAAGATGATAGATACACCCTTGGATATTATTTTTCTTGCTCTAAGGTATGAAACAAGATAACCCTTAAGTGCTAAAGTACTATCCCCCATTCAAGGACTGGTTCATTCGAAAACTAAAAATGAACAACTTTATTTCTACAATCAACTGAAGTTAGTGGAGTCAATCCATACCAAGAATGACATAAAAATTAGTCATCTCTAACTCCACAAGATTAGATAAGGTGAATTTCTGGGATATTGTGACAGGACAGTTTATGTATACCTACCTGGTAATAATAGAGACACCTTCTGGGGTGGACACTAAAAAGAATTTATTTGGGTGAAGTCCTGAATCCTAGATGCAGTAGTATTAGCCACTAGAATAGCTGGGATAGTAGCCTGTTGATTATTCTGAGCTGCTACTAAGTGAGCTAAAGTAGTGAATACAACTCTAAATTTGGCATGAGAGACATACTCAGTCAGGGGATCTTTCTGAACAGGCAAAGGTGCGGGTTGATTCTCGTTTCTTCTTTTGTTAGTCTTTCTGGGAGGCATGTTCTGTAAATAAAAAGAATATTAAATTAGAAAGGGTATTTAAATTGAGCTTATGCTCATTTGTATGATGTGAATACTGAAAGAAGGGAAACCTTTCCTAAAATATCTTATAGCCTCTTATCCATAAGTGAGGTGTGTTTCACACCCATGCACAAGACTCTACTCAATGTGGCTTTCAGAATTTCTAGGACACTTTAAAACATTAGGCTCTGATAGCAAGTTTGTAATGCATCGAGAGTACATCCTGGATGCCACATGATGCTTATGGTCACAAGTGACCACAAGCTAACCCATGAGCTAGTACCTGCTGCGAGAACTGAATAATATACGGGTGATGAACATATATGGAAACAACTGAATATTCCATAAGGTTTTAAATACAAAAAATACCTCTAAAATCATAATCCTAGAAATAAGTGTTTGAAAACAACCGTCTAAAAACTGGTAAAATAATGACAAAGCTGACTAAACTATCTAAAAGTATCTGAAAGCCTCTAAACTAACTGAATAAGAGTTTAAGGGTTAGTCCCAAACTAACTCCAATTATCTGTAAGACCCCGCAAAATCCAAAGCTTAACTCAGTCCCTAAAATCTTGTTAAGGGTTCCCAGACTTCAAAAATTTCAGCGAAGTATTCAGACATAGTATTATTTTAGCCTTCATAAGTTGAAAACTCAATTTCATGACTCTTATGAGCTTAAAGAATCAATCTTTAGGTTGATTTATGATCAGGAATGTCATTAGGTGTTTTTGAACAAGTTTTAAATTTTTTGAACCTCGTTTAGACCATGTTCAAATAACCAAAACAGTGAGTCAACACGATCTCGATGCGTTGCATCATCCATTGCATCGATAGATAATATTTCACTCATATCAATGCAATTTCTAGTGAACCAATGTGGACTCGACACAGCGCGCTATCTATTGGGTTGATCCCATCGATGCGGTACGTCGGTATGTGCATCGACAGTTCAATTTTTAGTAATTAAAAAGCTGCATCCTCAGGAGTATTAGGGTCTTTTCCCACGTCCTTCATCCCCCAAAATACAAAATTTATCCCTCTAATTGCAATATACACTCATTAGTTCATAAATTGCTCAAGAACAAAAACCTTAGGTGATTTAATTTCAAATTCAAGGCTCAAGATTCCACCATTAATATTTAAGAATTTATCAACCAAGGTATGTGAAGTGTTCATCCAAGGGTTCCTTTCACCCTTGGAGTCCAAGAAACTCTTTTAAAACTTTGAGTAAAGTGATTTTATGATTTCCATGATTAGATTCAAGTGTATTCATGATTATAATGTTGATTGGGACTCTAATCCATGACTAAGTGCAGGATTTATGTGAAAAATAATTATTATGTATGTAGTATCATGTGGATTCATGTTTAAGTCTTGAAATTGTGAACTTGGTGTTGAAATTGTGATGCTCATGTGTTAATTAGTACTATGTGCATATATAGTGCCTTTCAAGGGATTTGATGAGTTGTTTATGTGAATGTAATAGTGAGATTATATCATGTTAGCATGTATACTAGTTCATGTCATTCAAGTGTTTGATAAAATAAAGTGTGCCTTTTTATGCTAAGCAAGGTCATGTGATGCTTTATATTCATGCTATCAAGTCCTAGGGGTATTTAATACCCAACAATTTAGTTGTTTACCTAGAGCCAGTGTCAATTATAGAATAGTCTCAATCATTTCACGATCAGTAGTACTCTCATTCAATTACATGACTCAGGAAAACTCAGTAGACTCAGTATTCATCCAGTCTAGTTTAGTATTCAGTTCAAACCTCAGTAAACTCAGACAACTAACGGAATTCAGTAGTATTCCGTCAGTCAATGGAAAATCAGTAAAGTCAGTAATAGTTTAGTCAGGCCTAGTATGGACTAGGAAATTAGTTCAGTGTCCATTCAGTTGGGAGTAGGATTCACCACCGAGCGAACTCAAGGATAGGGGCATTCTTGCCAGCAGAGGGTTAAACCCTTAGTAGCAATCCCTGTATTACTGAACTACGTAGCCAGCATAGGTTTAGATATCTTCCTACCCAATATTATGAGGGTTGATATATCTCATTTGAGTTTTCCTGCCAGTAAGGGTTGATGAAAAAACTTTCTATCAAAGAGGTTAACTCACAACTTATCTTTACTCGTGCACGGTATTGACACCCTTCCAAATGGGGTTACAGGTTGGACCCTAATTTATTCAAAAAGAGAAATGTCAGTTAGATGATTACCTCCCATAATCTCAGTTTTAGATTCAGTCTCAGTACAGAACTCAATTCAATTCTACAGATAGAGGACTGTCAGACACAATCACTCAACTCAATATGGAACTCAATATAGTTCCACAAAATTAGGACTGTCAGATATAGTTATTTAGTTATTAGTAGTACAGTATTGGTATAATTAGATATTAGTTAATGAGTATTCATATTCAGTATCCAGTGTTGTCATGATCTCAGTTACAGTACATGTATTCATGCATGTACTCTTACTCAATTTTATTCATGTCATTCAGCCAGTATTGTTCATGCATATGAACCCATGCATTTTAGCCTACCTCACTTAGCATACCAGTATATTCAAAGTACTAACACATACTTTACTCTTATGCTATGATGTCTTATATCATAGGTTCAG
>NC_061111.1:185300045-185371245 GCF_002878395.1 Capsicum annuum
ACACATACTTTACTCTTATGCTATGATGTCTTATATCATAGGTTCAGATGTACAGGCTCCCGAGCACCCTTAGCAGTTCAGATTTTCAGTAGTCAGAGTTAATGGTGAGTTCTCATAGTTCAAGGACATGATTATTTTATTCAGTATTTCAGTTTAGCAGTACAATTTTAGTAGTTGGAGTTAGTTAGGGGCTTGTCCCATCAACTCCATATTTTAGACAATTTAAAGGCTTTTCAGACTAGAGTATTTTTAGACAGATGTTTCAGTTTTGGTATTGCTATACCATATTCAATTTTATTTTAGTATTGAACCTTATGGCAAATTTTGCCTAATTTCCACATATTTACAGTATTATTATTCAGCTATTATAGCAGGTAGCAGTCATGGGTTAGCTTATGGTCCTTCGAGATTATGAGCATCGTATGGCATCTAGGGTATAGACTCGAGGTGTTACAAACTTGGTATCAGAGCCTAAGGTTCAACAGAGTCCTAGTAAGTTTAAAATCTACATCTAGTAGAATCTTGTTCATGGGTGTGTATCACACCACACTTATGGACAGGAGGCTGCAAGGTGTTTATAGAAAAGTTTCCCTTCTTTCAGTATTCAAGTTATGCAAGTGAGAATGAGCTTAAGCTAAACTCTCAGCCTAATTCATCTCTTTCTTATGCTTCTAGAACATGTCTTCTAGAGAATCTAATGAAAGAGGTAACAAAAACTAGTTAATCCCACTGCACGTTCAGGCAGATCCCCTAAATGAGCATGTACCCACGCTGAGTTTAGAGCTACTTTCACCGTCTTAGCTTATTCAATGGTTGCTCAGAACAATCAATTAGTTTTTATCCTATCTAGTCTTATGGCTCGTGCTCTGTAGAGTAAGGAAAAGAGATGTAGGAAAAAGAGGAGAAAGAATAAGAGGGCCAGAATGTCAAGGCCAAAGAGTTCTCGAACAAATCCCCTTTGTCAGGAATGTGGCATAAACCACCAGGGTATTTGCAGAGCTAGCAGTGATATGT
Source organism: Capsicum annuum (assembly GCF_002878395.1). Taxonomy (NCBI): domain Eukaryota; kingdom Viridiplantae; phylum Streptophyta; class Magnoliopsida; order Solanales; family Solanaceae; genus Capsicum; species Capsicum annuum. The sequence continues at coordinate 185,301,060 of NC_061111.1, forward strand.
GTTTCAGGTGTGGCAAGCCAGGAAATAGAGTCAGATATTGTCCCCAGTCAGGTTTTCAGGGTTAGCATAACCGTCCCCCAACTCAATCCGATCGCCCAAATCAGTAGGGTGCCGTATCCAGTGCCACCAGTGGGCAATGCCCAAATAGACTCAATGCTCTTCAATCACTAAAGGATCAGGAAAGTTCTCTTGATATGGTCACTAGCACGTTACAAATTTATCATTTATATATTTATGCTTTGCTAGATCCAGGAGCTTCTTTGTCCTTCGTTACTCCATATATAGCTGTTGATTTTGGAGTCAGTCTTGAAATTCTAGTAGAGCCTTTCTCAGTCTCTAACCCAGTGGTTAAATCCATCATAGTCAGGAGGGTATACAAGAACTGCATAGTTATGGTGTCTCAGAAAGTCCCTTCAACAAACTTAGTTGAATTAGAGATGACTGATTTTGATGTCATTCTCGGCATGGATTAGATTTATTCCTTCTATACCTCAGTCGACTGCAAAAATAGAATTGTCCAGTTTTCATTTCTAAATAAGCCCATCCTAGAGTGGAGGGGTAGTACTTCAACACTTAGGGGTCAGCTTATTTCTTACCTTCGGGTGAGAAAAAAATATATATAAGGGATGTGTCTACCATCTCGTTCGAGTCTAGGACTCTAGTTCAAAAACCCCTAATCTTGAATTAGTGTCGGCAGCATGTGAACTTCCAAATGTGTTTTCCAAAGATCTTCCCAAAATTCCTCCCGAAAGGGAAATTGATTTTGAAATTGATCTTCTCCCAGATACTCAGCCCATATCTATTCCGCCATATAGAATAGCTCCAGTAGAACTCAGGAAGTTAAAAGAATAGTTGAAGGATCTCCTAGATAAGGGATTCATTAGACCCAATGTGTCCCCATGGGGTGCACCAGTTCTATTCGTGCGTAAGAAGGATGATTTTCTCAGAATGCTTATTGACTACCATCAGTTAAATAAAGTCATGGTCAAGAACAAGTATCCACTTTCTAGAGTTAATGACTTGTTTGACCAAATTCAAGGTGCCAGTTACTTTTCTAAGATAGACCTCAGGTCAGGCTATCATCAGCTCAGTGTTTGGGAATGTGGCATTCCAAAAGTAGCCTTTAGAATATGGTATGGTCACTTTGAGTTTCTAGTCATATCCTTTGGTCTTACTAATACCCCCAATATCTTTCATGGGCTTAATGAGTCACGTGTTCAAGCAATACTTGGACATGTTCATCATATTCTTCATCGATAACATTCTTGTTTATTTTCGTAGTGAGAATGATCACGCAGATTCATCTCTGAATCGTACTACGAATGATCATGCAGATTCATCTCTGAATCATACTTCAGACTCTCAAAACCATCAGTTATCATGATATCTATTCATGTATTATATGTCAACTCTATGATCATGGCTCATATTCAAGGACGTTAGTAAAAAATCATGTACGCTTATAGTTCCTAGTATAAGAAATTCCAATTCACTCAGTGTTATGAACCATGTTCCATGAATACAAAAAACTTGAGACTCAGGTCATGCAACTCATGACTCATGTATTCATGTCATGCTTTACAGTATGCTCAGTTCCCATGACCCATGTTACACTCCTAGCGGTCAGCTAAATTTGAATTATGTCATGCATACCCTCAATTTTGATCTTTTGATAAATCCATGGTGTTGATATTCTATTCCTCCAGCCTCATTTAAGCGTCGAGCTTGGTATAGTATTCATACATACTTCAGGTCCACATATTTTAATCCTTCAGTGGACTCTTACAAAAAGATGTAGTGATGAGCAATTACATAGATAGGAGAGAGTAAGTGTTTCATGATAAGAAAAGATTTGTGCATGCTTGTCTTACACGAGGATGTAGCTATGAAGATAGGCTTGAATGTCAGGGTAGTATGTAAGTAAATGGCCAACAAGGGGTTGTATTTAGCTGCTGAAGGAAGAAATCAGAATTTTTTTTCATGAGATAAGAAGTTGATAAAATACAGAGTGTGAGTGTCTATTCATATCCTCGATTCATGTTAGTCCCCATTACATAGATATCAAAGCCCAGCATTCAGTTCCATTTATAGTCTCAATTATAGTCTCAGTTATCATCGTAGTTACAGTCTTAGTCTAGTAATCAAATCAGTAGCTTAGTTCAGTTTAAGGTTTGCTTGACCATAGCGTGTAGTTATCAGTTATCAGTTATTCAGTTATCAGTATTTCAGTACCTTAGTTTACAGGATATTTCAGAATCATGTTATACGCTTGGTCTTATATTCTTAAATGATATAGTTTTCATGAATTCATGCTAAGTTATCTCATGTTACTCAGTCATTCCCTTCGTCACATGCATAATACTCTATAGTTCTAGTCTAGTTATTCAGACTAAGTACAGTTCAATATTCCATGACCAAGTATTTAGCTATCAGCCATTCAGATAATCATATAAGTTAGTGTATTTATGCACTCGTGCTCAACACCCATGAGAATATTTTTAGTAGTCTCAGGTGATGTGTGGTACTAAGGTGGAGAGTAGAGTTGAGAGTGTATTTAAGTAATATGTCTAAGCTTGAAAATTTTGTAGTTGCAATGCAAAAAAGCTTAGTCACTTTATCTTATATGATGATTCATTGGCCTCGCCTCATATTATAAAATTTTAGCCAGGATATGATTTTCTTATTCAGATGTTTTATTTAGCTTATGTAAAGATTCCTTACTCCCTAAAGTCACTAGAACTCTATAGAAAGAGTGTCAAAGAGAGGCTTTAGTCGAGTATAAGTTTTCAGCATAAAATAGTCCGTAAAGCCCGTAATTTAATTTAGCAATCAGGCGGACAAGTTTGTATGGTTTAGTTTCCCATCTTTCCATCTAGTCGTACTTTTTGAATTCTCAGGAATGTAACTATTCAAACATCGAGCAACCATGTTGTTGTAAGTTCATCTCAGTTCAGGTGTCATGCCTCAGTTTCAGATCCCGGATATGCAGTCACAATTCAGTTCTTAGGTGCCCTGTGCATCATCTCAGTTTTCCTCAGTATCTCAGCCAAGTCAGTATTCTTTGAGGGATATAATGTCCTAAGGGGGAGATATACTATAATTCCCCGAGCTTTCACGACCTAAACCTTCCATCTTCTCTTAACTTAATGAATCCAGTTTGAAGTAGTGGGTACTCATAAATTGACCCTCGAGTCCCATTCTCAGCCGAATGCCATGTATCCAGGGGCTCAGCTCAGTTTATGATGTTCAGTTCATGTATCACATTGCAGACTCAATTATGTTCTCATGTTCTTGTTCATGTGTGTTCAGTAAAGGATCTCAAGTTTGAGATCAGTAATTTTATATTCTTAAAGATCCCTCCATGGGGGAGGGGGGGGGTTAAAGAGGTTTGGCAAGGAGGGAGAGTTCAATCCCTGATATGTCGACCCTCACAAATTTTTCATTCATTTTGAAAAGATAGCTTATGAGATTGAGTTGTCTTCAGACTTAGATTCAGTACACCCAGTGTTCCATGTCTCCTTGCTTAAGAAATGCATAGGAGACCCAACAGTCGTAGTTCCTATAGAGGGCATAGATATTCAGAACAGCCTCTCTTATGAAGAGATATAAGTTGAAATCCTTGATTATTAGATTCGCAGACTAAGGAACAAAAAAGATCCTCTAGTTAAATTTTTTTGATGGAATCAGTCTGTTGAGAGAGCTACTTTGGGAAGCAGAAGCAGACATGCAGACCAAGTATCCTCACCTCTTATCCGTAAACTCGGATTTATCCCAAGGTGATAGTTTTTCTTTGAATTTACTCAGTATCATCTTCAGATATAGCTACCAACTTGGTATCAATTAACGTTGCATACTTAGTCATGTATTCATAAATTAGTTCAGACATGTACTCATGCATCAGGTATGCATGTTCATTATATAAACTCATCTTATCAATAAGCCAAGTTATGCATTCATGAATGACGTTTAGCTATGTACTCATGCATCAGATATGCATGTTCAGTATATGAACTCAGTATATCAGTAATTTAAGTCATGAAGTCATGCTTCATTTGTGCATGTCAAGTGTCTAAATTAAGTAAATTAGTATTCTCAAATTAGTCAGTCTCATTCGAGGACGAATGTTCCCAAGAGGGAGATATTGTAAGACCCCGCAAAATCCTAAGCTTAACTCAGTCCCTAAAAGCTTGTTAAGGGGTCCAGACTTAGAAAATTTCAGCTAAGTATTCAGACTAGTATTATTTTAGCCTTCATAAGTTGGAAACTCTATTTCATGACTCCTATGACCTTAAAGTATCAATCTTTAGGTTTATTCATCATTAGGAATGTCATTAGGTGTTTCCGAACAAGTTTTGAATTTTTTGAACCTCGTTTAAACCATGTTCGACTGACCAAAATACTGAGTCAACGCGATCTCGATGCATCATATCATCCATCATGTCGACAGATAATCTTTCCCTCAACTCAGTGCAGTTTCCAGTGAAACGATATGGACTCGACACGGTGCACCATCCATCGTGTTGATCCCATCGATGTGGTACGTCGATCTAAATGGTAAAATTCTTATTTTTAGTAATTAAAAATCCACATCCTCAGGGGTATTTAGGTCTTTTCCCAAATCCTTCAGCCCCCAAAAATACAAAATTTAGCCCTCTATTTACAACATACACTCATTATTTCACAAATTGCTCAAGAACAAAAACCCTAGGTGATTGAATTTCAAATTCAAGGCTCAAGATTCCACCATTAATCTTCAAGAATTTAGCAACCAAGGTATGTGAAGTGTTCATCCAAGGGTTTCTTGCACCCTTGGAGTCCAATAAACTCGTTTAAAACTTTGAGTAAAGTGATTTAATGATTTCCATGATTGGATTCAATTGTATTCTTGATTATAATGTTGATTGGGTTTCTAATCCATGAATAAGTGCAGGATTTATGTGCAAAATAGTTATTATGCATGTAGTAGTATCATGTGGATTCATGTTGAAGTCTTGAAATTATTAATTTGGTGTTGAAATTGTGATGCTCATGTGTTGATTTGTACTATGTGCATATACAGCGCCTTCCAAGGGATTTCATCAGTTGTTCATGTGAATGTAATAGTAAGATTATATCATGTTAGCATGTATACTAGTTCATAACATTCAAGTGTTTGATAAAATGCCTCTATAGGTGCATTATGAATCAAGTGTACATTTTTATGCCAAGAAAGGTCATGTGATGCTTTATTTTTATGCTATCGAGTCCTGGGTCATTTAATACACAACAATTTAGTTATTTACCTAGATCCAATGTTTGTTACTGAATAGTCTGAGTCATGTCATGATCAGTAGTACTCTCAGTCAGTTATGGGACTCAGGAAAACTCAGTAGACTCAATATTAGTCCAGTCTAGTTCAGTATTCAGTTCAAACCTAAGTAAACTTAGTCAGCTAACAGAATTCAGTATTATTCCATCAGTCAATGGAAACTTAGTAAACTTAGTAATAGTTCAGTCAGTCCTAATATGAACTAGGAAATCAGTTCAGTGTCCATTCAGTTGGGAGTAAGATTCAGCACCGAGTGAACCCAGGGATGGGGGCATTCCTGCTAGCAGAGGGTTTGACCCTTAGTAGAAATCCCTGCATTACAAAACTATGTAGCCAGCGTAGGTTGAGATATCTTCCTGCCAGATATTATGAGGGTCGATACATCTTATTTGAGTTTTACTGCCAGCGAGGGTTGACAAAAGAGCTTTCTGTCAGAAAGGGATAACTCATAACTTGTCTTTACCCGTGGCTTGGTACTAATACTCTTCCAACTGGGGTTATAGTTTGGACCCCAATCTATTCAAAAAGGGGCATGTCGGTTAGATGATTACGTTCAGATTCAGTCTCAATACAGAACTCTTTTCAGTTCTATAGATATAGGACTATCAGACACAGTCACTCAGCTTAGTACGAAACTCAGTATAGTTCTACTTAATCAAGACTGTTAGATACAGTCATTTAGTTATTAGTAGTACAATATCAATAAACTCAGATACCAATTAATCAGTATCCAGTGCTGTCACGATCTCAGTTAAAGTATAAGTATTTGTGCATGTACTCTCATTCAGTTTTATTCATGTCATTTAGAAAGTATTGTTCATGCATATGAACCCATACATTTTAGCCTACCTCACTTAGCATACCAGTACTTTCAAAGTACTGACGCATACTTTTCTCTTGCACAATGATGTCTTATATCATAGGTTCAGACGCACGGGCTCCCGAGCACCCTTAGCAGTTTAGATTTTCAGTAGTCAGAGTTAGTGGTGAGTCCTCATAGTTTGAGGATGTGATTATTTTATTTAGTATTTCAGTTTAGTAATACAATTTCAATAGTTGGATTTAGTTGGGGGCTTGTCCCATCAACTCCATATTTCAGTCAGTTTAGAAGCTTTTTAGACTAGATTATTTTCAGATAGATGTTTCAGTTTTTGTATTACTATACCGTATTCAGTTTTATTTTAGTATTGAACCTTAAGCCAAGTTTCCACCTAATTCCCACATATTTACAGTATTATTATTCAGTTATTACTGCAGGTACTAGTCATAGGTTATCTTGTGGTCCTTTGGGATTATGAGCACCATGTAGCATTCGGGGTACAAACTCGGGGCGTTACACTGTCTAACTGAAGTAAAATACTAAAATAAACATAATTGGTCCTTAAAATATAAGGACTCACCACTGTTGCTGCTACTGATGTGCTGGAATATCTAAGTGTGGTTGGGAACCTAAGCGTTCGAACCTATGATATGAGACATCATAGCGCAAGAAATGAGTATGCGATAAGTACTTTGAATGTACTGGTATGCTAAATGAGGTTAGGTTGATATGCATGAACTCCTATACATGAATAATAACTGATTGAATAAATGGCATGAGATAACTGATGCATAGTATGCGAGAAGGTTGTGAAATTGGAGAATGCATGACCAAGCATATAACATGATACAAAAATAGTTTGTAAATTGAAATACTAAAATTTGAGTACTGATTTAACTGATAAACTGTATGCTATGATCAAGAAAAAACTGAACTGGCATTTGAACTGAGACTGTACTAAAACTATGGGAGTTATCATCTAATTGACATGCCCCAATATGAGCTAATTGGGGTCCAACCTGTGACCCCGATTGGAAGGGTGTCAGTACCATGCCACAAGTACTAACACTGGCTGTGTGGATCCACTAAAGTGAAGTGCCAAATGACTAAAGAGTCACCATCTACTGGCAGGTGCTCTAGTGAGATATATGTCAACCCTCAACTGGCAGGTTAACATTTCAACCTACATTGGCTACGCAGTTTTGGAATGCAGGTACTGCTACTAAAGGTCACACCCTCAACTAGCAGGTGAGCCCCATCCTTAGGTTCTCTTGGTGCTAAATCCTACTCCCAGCTGGACTGACTCTGAATACTGGACTGAACTAAGCTTACAAATATGATAACTGACTATATTATTAATACTTTAATATAACCAAAACCATTCTGAAAATACTAAGACTAAGTAAACAGCTAAGTTTGTGGGTATTCATAATCCCCAGGACTCGATAACATTAACAGTTGAAACATACTAAAGCTTCAACGCATAATTAGTAGTCAATGTTCAAAATCCAACCATTTAGGCATTTCATTAAATGCTTGAAATACATGAACTTAGACATGGGGATGATTAAAATATGTGGGAATAACATAATCACAACACTAAAACCATACATTGGGGATTTAACATGGAATTTCATGCTTCAAATGTGTAAGGGCTACTTTCCAACTAAAATCACTTGCAAACATCATCTATAGTTAAAATTCATAAAATCTTCAAGAAAATAACTCATTGTAAACATGTAAATTCATGATTTAAGACGTAAAAATAGGTTCTTGGACTCCATGGGTGAAAATGGCCCATGCATGAACATCTAACACACCTGAAAGCTTTAATCTTGCAAGAGAATTAATTTTCTTGATAGTCCTTGGGTGGTGAAGCTTGAATTCTAGAGTTTTCTTGAAGGAATAGTGATTGAACATGATGAATTTGGGGAAGATTTAGGGTTTATTTGATAATAAAATTGGGGAAAGTGAGCAAATAATGCCCTATGAGCGGTTTAATCCTGTGTTTTTATGAATTGGGATGCTGGTAAAAGACAAGATTGTCCCTCTGAAATTTAAATTCATAATTGGGACGCTGATTATCCCATCACTGCAACGCGGAAAGGATGCCACCGCTAAACCCACCGTGACGCGCCACAATCGCGGTGAGGTTCTGGAATTAAAATCCAAACGTGCCTCAATCCTTGTTTGAAAAATCTAAAACTTTCCCGAGACATGCTACTTACACCCTTGAACATGGATTAACTTAGAAACCTTAATCTCGGGGTCGAGAAGGTCACTTTAAAAATCATCAAAGTTAAGAGGCCAAAAATAAAACTAAGTCTTCAACACTTAGTAAAATTTTTAGGTTCTAAGCCTCTCGTACATGCCATATGGGCTGAACTGAGCTAAGACTAACACGGGGTATTACACAACCCAACCTTCTCACACTCAAGGAATCATTATCCTCAAAAATAGGTAAAATCTAAGCTAAATTGGGGCTAAAATCAAGCCTTCAAGGTTATGTTGAACAAGAAATCAAGTAAATCTACCAAGTAAAGGGTGAATTCTTACCTCAAATAGGAAGATAGTCATAGAAACAAGTGTTAATCAAGCTTCCCCATCACCCACAAGCCTAAATCCCACTTAACCTCACTCTTTAGGGTATAAAATCTGAAGAAATGGATAAGAAATGGCTAAAATCACAAAATAAGGGGTCTATTTATACCCAGCTTAGACCCTCGAGTTCTGTGAACGCGACTCGGGGTGTGCTATTGCGGCACTTTGTGACAGATAAGCTTGTCGCGATCGCAAAAATATACCATAATTTTGGTAATTAGAGAATGCCAAGGGTATCGCAATCGCAACCCTTGGCACTACGATAGCGATGCAACAGTTGACAGCTGAAACTTGGAATTTTTCCAAGTCTTCACCAACCCCTCGATGTCTATACAAAAATCTCGTATATGCAAACGAACTATGTACCATACAAAATTCAATGTTCCAAACTCAATGGCGCAGTCTAAATTTCCATCTGAGGTTGTTTTGACAAAATATGGGTTCCACAGCCAATTTCAATTATCTTAATTTTTCAACCAATAGGTCGAAATGAGCCCGGGTGCTAGGGATCCAAACCAAAGATCCACCTAGCCTAAAATCGACATTCCAAAGTTGTTAGAACAGTCAAAATTTGCATTTGAGGTTATTTAACTAAAGTTTTCACCTGGTGGCCATTTAGAACCAGCAAAGACTTTAAAATAGGGAAATGATTCTAAAAATCAAACTAACTACCTGATAATTAAACTTTCAATTCCTGCAAGTTATAAATGACTTTGGGAAGCTATAGAGAAGCTCTAATGGCAAAAAAAGCAAAACTATAGAAAATGACCTGAAGGGTCATTACAATCCAATATGGTTGGTACAGTATCAAAGACAGATCTCCTGGGGCACTTTTGCTCTAGTACAACAACAACAAACCCAGTGTATTCCCACACAGTAGGTTATGGGGAGGGTAACCTTATTGATTTGATGCATACAAATAATGCAATATGTTAAATAACTATATCACATACCAAATATTTTTAGGAGTTTTATTTTCATAATTAATCATTTAACTATAATTAAAGGCATATACCACAATAACAACATACTTCATGAAATTTCATAAGTAGGTCTGGGATGATAGAGTGTATGCAAACTGTACATATATGAAAGACTATATATGAAAGACCCTTAGCTCAGGTGCAACAGATACAAATACAAAGAAGAAAAAAATAGTGAAGACAACATAGCAACTACAATGAAAATAGTGCAATGCCTACAAGAAATAAACAATAACATAATAAAAACACAATAAACAATGATAAATACAATAACAATAAGTACAATAATATGAATAGTAAGTGACAAACACCAACCAACCTACGCCATCAAATGTAAGACAACACTCCACTACCTATTAACCTTCTACCATAATATATGTCCTCTACGCCCTCCTATCTAAGATTATATTTTTAGTAATCTAAAGTTTCACCATATCTTATCTAATCACCTCTCCTTAATACTTCTCTGTCCTACCTCTATATCTCCTCATACCCTATATCCAAACTCTCAAACCTCCTCACTAGTATGTCTATGAATCTTCTCTTCACGTGTATAAATTATCTCAAACTCGCTTTCTCATCTTGTCTAACATGGAGGTAACCTACACCTTATCTCGATTATCCTCATTTCTAATATTATCACTCCTAGTATGACCACACATCCACCTAAACATCCTCATCTTCGTAATATGTATCTTCTAGACATGGATGTTTTTTACTAGTCAACATTTCACCCCATATGACAATGTCAGTATAACCACCACTTTATAGAACTTATCTTTGAGCTTTGGAGGTACGTTTTTATCATACAAAAATTCTATGATAAATCAATATAATATATGATATCTTCATTGGTATACCCACTCTTCTAGATTATAGATCCAAGATACTTGAACATGTTTTACATGGGATAGTTTGTATGCTAAACCTCACTACTATGACTACCCATGCATCAAATCATTGAATTTGCACTTTAAATATATTTTCTTGGTCCTATTCAACCTGAACCCTTTTAGAGTACAAAGTTTGTCTCCACACTCTAACTTAGCATCAACTCAATTACGTATCTCATCAATTAGTATTATAGCATTCACAAGTAATATATACCAAGGAACCTCATCATGAATGTATCACATCAATAAATTCATCACCAAGATAGATAGAAATAAACTAAGACTTGATCCTTGGTGTAACCTCATCGTCACTAGAAAATGCTTCGAGTCTCTTTCAACTGTTCTAACCTATATTTTAGCTTCTTCACACATGCCCTTTATCACCCTAATCTAAGATAACTTGGATATAATTTCTGCTAAACCAACTTGGATATAAACAAGCATAAACAACATAATTTTATAGTTAAAAATCATGTTATTAATTTACTTATTTGAGTAAATAACCTTGTAATACCCAAATCGCGAGGTGATACCAAATACAGACCATAAATCGAATCATCTTTAGTGCAGATATACCAGTGAAGCCGATATCATATCTAATTTGTTGCTTATTCATATATTTAGGGGTGAAATACTTGATTGATCAACAAAACTAGACTCCTATATTTTTATTTATCATGTATTTTCCTATTTCAAATAGTTGTGATGAGTATTTAAGTCTTGTACCTATTGTTTGGCCCAAGTATAGTTTCAACAATGATAAACTAATCTCTATTTATTTGCAGGATTGATATGGAAGCAGTCGATCAAACATCTATTAAAAGAAAAAAGTCACACTCAAAATGAAAGCATCAATTAAGATCTCAAGTCAATGGAAAGGCATTGAAGAAAAGAGTAAATTTTGTACAATGCATTTCAAGAATAAGGAAATAAATATGGATGTATCTAATATAGAAATATGTTGTCATCTAGGTATTCAAAATTCATCCTAGATGATCCCACAAATCCCTTGGGTTCCCTAAAGTAATAGAGTATGGAATTAGAGAAAGAAAATTCAAATTCTCTTAAATCAAGGCAAATCAATTTACTTATGGCAAGATGATATCAGTAAAGATAATGTTACAACTAGCTATAACATCACATCATTCTCTGTGTATAAATAGAGAATAGCAGCCTAGGTTTACTTTGTACATCTTTATGTGAGAAATATTCTAGTTACTTCTAAAGTCTTATAAAATTCATTATAATACATTATAGTGAAAACAAAAGAGAAAAGGAACTAGAAGCTATACAAGTAGAGGTTGCTACCTTTCACCAAAAGTTATACCATAAGCTATTGGGGAAATCTTCTGTAATCACTCAGTTTGCTCTAAATGGAACCCTTGTAACCCAAGGGGTTTTCAAAACCAGGATAAAATATCTTATGTCTTTTACTTAATTCATCTATCATTTATATTTTGCTATTAATGCTTTTAGTACTAACATTTTTGTGTAGGAAAGTCAACTAACGGATTGTCTTAGTCGACTTTGAGAAGAAAAATTTCAATTCTCTCTCCCTCTTTGTTTATTAATTGATATTAAAGTAGATCTTATATAATTATTGCTTAATTGCACGTGAGAAAAGATCAAATGGTAAAATACCAAATCTCAAGAGTAATTATTTAGGATGGTCACTCGTTAAACTAAACAACCTATTTTAATAGACAACACTACTCTTACTAAAAGGAAAGATTTAGAATCTGCTTTCAATCAAGAAACTTTCAAGAGTGGGTAGTAATAAAAAAATGATCAAAGCCAATACCTAGACTCATGGATAAAGAAAAGGACTATAGCAGTACAATAGATCTTGAAACCTTCGATATCACCAAAGAACAACAAGAGGTAATCCAAACAAACGCTAGATCTATTAGTTTGCTATATTATACAGTTAGCAAATATAAGTATGAAAAGATTTCAACCTTCAAAAAGATATGGGAAAGGCATGAAGTTACCTAAAAGGTACTCCAAAAGTAAATAAAGTAAGGATAGGTTCTCTTGTTTATAAATACAAATTACTCAAGAAGAATGATGATGATGGAGCAGAATCAATATCCTCAAGATTCAACAAAATTGTTAGTGACCTTAAGTTATTATGGAATGATATACTCAAGTAGTTTGCAAGTCAAGAAACTTATAAGAAGTCTCCCAAAAGCATCTCTAGTCTCGATTCGGTCTTTTGTTTCAGCTTTTCGAGAGCCAAGTCATGTATACTCTCCGCAATAGTACTTCGTTCGAAAAGTCGGCCTGCTTTAAAAGCCCCAAAGCATGGAAACAAAAGGTGCCATTTAGGAAGATGGAGATTTGCATAAAATGACATATGATAAACTATGAGTAATAGTCTTGCTTAGGAACAAAATCAGATTAATAAGTACAATAAGGATGAGAAAAAAGAGGTGGTAGCATTCAAAACTGAAAATCCTAAGAAAGGAGAGTTAGAAGAAATTTATAGCAAAGTTATGTCACTCATAAACCATAGAGTCAAAACTATGTTAAGCCATAGACAACAGAGGAATTAACAAAATTACAAAATGAACAAATATCTAAAAAATAATGATTGGATCTATCATTGTAGAAGGATAAGCCACAAAAAGCAAATTATCTAGACTATAAGAGAAGAGGCTCTAAGAGAAATTACTTAAAGAGTTTTGGTGAATGGAGCGATGAAGAAGAGACGAAAAATGACCAAATAGAAACAACCAACATCTGTTTAATGGAAAAAGAAGAGTTTAAGAAGGTAAGTACCTCATACTGATGAAATTAAATTGATCTTCAATACTCATTGGACATAGTTGCTGATAAACATGAAAAATTTATAGATGGATATAGTAAAACTGCTAAAGAAAAAAAGGATTGCCTAATACTTTTCGAATCAAGTTAAATTGAAGTTTACTTGCTACTAGAAGAACTTGGTAAATTAAAAATGCAACTAAATGGCATTAATAAATTACCAAGTATTAGATATGACAAGTCCAAAGACACTATTGGTAATGTATTTGAAATTAGTAAATCCTTTTTTTCAACAAAATCCTCTTTTACACACTATAACCTACATATTTCACTTGTAGAAAAGTGGGTCACAAATCCTTCAACTAAAGACAAAGATCTGGAGGAAAATGCATCTGGAGGCACAAAGAATCTACTTCTAACCCTTAAGTACCCAAGAAAACATGGAAACCAAAAAGAAACTAATTGTTTTGCTTTAAAGGAATCCACCCAAAAAATCTATAAGTATGGAATATGGATAATAGATAGCGGGTGTTCTAGGAGCATGATAGGAAAGAAAGAAAGCTTTATTTTTATGAAGAAAATTGATGGAGGATTTGTTAGATTTGGAGAGAAAAATAAAGGAGAAGTTGTGGGAGTCGACTCAATAAATATTATCCCCTCTTGTGATCACATCAAAGTCTACATGGTGGATAGAATCAAACATAACTTGTTGAGCATTAATCAACTATGTGTAATACCCCGTACTTTTCTTAACTCAATTTGACATCTAGAATGTCAAGCATTAGTTTCAATAAAGAGTGACTTTCCATATGTGTAGAATTTTTAAGATTTAGATACTCGTAGGATTTTGAATTAGCTTTCCAATAATAAAAGATTTGCCTAAATCTGATAACCGAGTAAGAAGTTATGGCAATTTTAAGTTTAAATTGTAAAACACCGAGATTTTGGCCCATAGAGCATCGTGGAGAAGTGTAAAATCATAAATGTCAAATTCCAGTGAGACTTTGCGATCATGGCGCATCGCGGAGGAGTCCCATTTCACATTTGGTAATTTCCAGTAAGCCTACGCTATATTAGCGCGTCGCGCCAGTGGCGAAAAGAGCAATCCAAAGGGGCACCGCAATTGTGGCATGTCATGGTGAACACCCGGTTTCCACTCGTCCTTTTCCAGTGAGCCACCGCGATAGTGGTGTGTCACGGTGGCCTAGTAAATTGAGATTTTTGGTTGTTTTTTCAATTCTGATTTAAAGTTTAATAGGGGCATTTTGGTCAATCCCCAAGGTCCCAGTTCATGTAAAACACATCATTAAGTATATTTCAAAGCATTTTATGCTTTTTTCATCAATTCTCTCTCAAAAGAAAACCCTAAAGCTCAAACTTTCTCTCCAAGAAAATCCAATTTCTCCATTAATTCTCCAAGAAAATTCAAGATTAAGGATTCCCAATTCAGGAAACTCTAAGAATTCATCTCCAAAGCATCAATAGGGATCCAAGATTCAAGTCTTAGAATCTAGTTCATCAATTGAGGCATGTGGAGTTTTTCAACAAGGATAATTCTTTCATCCTTGTGCCCAAAACTTATTTTAATTACAAACTTACTGAATTTTTTTGTGATTTTCCATGAAATTGAAGTTAGGGTTTATACCCAATATTGTTATTTATAAGACTATGAGATTTCAAGTGATTTAGAAGTTGAGTTGCATGTTTATGTTCATATTTTCATGCATATTTTAGAAATTTCCATATTTTAAGTTGATTTATAAATGTTTACATTACCAATCACGAATATTATGATGTTTTAATGTGAGTTTGATGCATGGGTCATTAATTCCTAATTAAAGATTGTTATTTCAAGATTGTTTGTGCTATGAGCATCCTATGATAAGATTATTCTCAGATTTTTGATAAATATTTAACCTTTGGTCCTGAGCTAAGATAAATAATCCACATTGTTCATATGACTTGAGATTTAAAGAAAAAAAGAGCATAATTGGACTTTTGGTAAGCCTTTGTGCCATTTTGAAGTGGATTTCCTAAGATCCTGAGCATAAGAATAGGAGTAATATTTAGCATCGAGATGGGTATGTTACCAAGGTTTTATGCCCTAAAACTATGTCCCTATGTTACCAAGGCTTCATGCCCTAAAACCATATGCCCCTATAGGACTAAGATTATTCCCACTTCTACGTGGATGACTAAGATTGTGATCACTTAAGATAAGAAGTTCTATTTTCATGGAAAGGGTAGAACAGCTCTCCCCAATGTGGGCAAGATGTTGGACTCCATGAATGCTCACATGGTTTATGTCGGTTAGAAGAACCTCCCAAAAGAAGTCCCCTATTCTTAAAATAGTCTATTGGTTTAAAACCTTAAAATAAAAGCATATGTTTTGGAAGCTATGGTTTTTAAGTTTCTTAATGTCTTGAGATAAAGTATTTCCCTTACAGTTGACAAGATAACATAGTAGTTTCAGAATGAACAGATTTTGTAACTGAATGTAATGGCTCACAAGATTTATACTATATGCTTTATTGTTCATGATTTAAGATCTTCAATTTTCAGATTACTCAAGCCTATGTGAGTCATTTACATTTAGCATGAATGATTTTATAAATTGTGATGCTATTGTTTACTTAATGCATTCACCCCCATATGCTCAGTACATCCTCAAAGTACTGATCCACATATATGTCTATGTGCTACATTGTCTCATAATATAGGTTCAAGTGCTCAATCTCAGTAGCGTAAGTGATTTCCAAGCATCTTGTCTACATCTCTGCAGTTGGTGAGTCCTCATAGTTTGGGGACTTAGCTATTTATATTTTTAGTTTATTATTAGATGATTCAGCATTTATGTCTAACAATTTGAGTCAGCTAGGGCATGTCCCAGTGACTCTCTAGATTCAGTTAGTAGAGGCTTGTCAGACTACTAGATTCAGTTTTAGATTTTAATTGTAATATTTAGATTTTTAGTAATTGCTTTATCAGACTAATGAGACTATTATTTTCGAATATACTCAGATAATTCAGATAATTTTCTGCATTTATTATGAGTTTACATTCATATTCCCCTACGTTGAGAATTTACATTTAGTAAAAGGCAGCCATGGTTAGCTCAGAACTACTTGTAATTCAAAGCATCGTGTGGCATCTTGAGAAATTAGATTTTTGAGCATTACAAACTAGGTATCAGAGCCTAACATTTAGAGAGTCCTAGGGAGTTAGACAAGCCACATTATGTAGAGTCTTGATCATCGGTGTGAAGCACGCCACATCTATGAGCAAGAGTCTATGAAGTGTTTTAGGAAATCATCTTTTCTCTTATAATCTATTGTGTATTCAGTGTCTCTATCTGCTTCTAACTCGTGCTTTTATGTGATAGAAAATTCCTTCTCGTTGAGCTAACACATACAAAAATGATAACCATCCACCTCAGCCTATAGATCCTTTGAATGAGAATGTGTCACATGCAGAGTTTTAGGTTGCCTTTCAGGTGCTATCCCAAGCTGTGACAGCTAATGTTCAGGGCAACCGTCTCCTTACAGTCCTACTTCAATAAGAAAGGGACTTAGCCACAGCCAGAATTTGAGATTTTATGAGAATAAACTCGCCAAAATTCTTTGGGTTGAAAGCAGGTGAGGACCCATAGTTTTATCTAGATGAGGTCAAGAAGATCACCTAAATCATGCATGTTTCGGAAAAGAAACGTATAGAATTAGCATTCTATAGGCTGAGGGATGTTGTATATGATTGGATAGTAATATGGAAGAAAAGTAGAGAGAAGAATACAGCTCCCATGACTTGGTAGATATTTCAGGATGTGTACTTAGACAATTTCTTCCCACATGAGATAAGAGAATCCAAGATAGAAGAGTTCATGAACCTGAGGCAAGGCTCAATGGCAGTGAAGGAGTATTGCCTCAAATTTAACCAGTTATCCAAGTATTCCCTTGATCAGATGGCTGACCCTAGGTCAAGCATGAGTAAGTTTGTGACTGGTATGGCTGGGTTGGTATTTAAGAAGTATAGGACTGCTATACTTATTGGAGACATGGATCTTGCAAGATTGATGATGCATACTCAACAGATTGAGGTAGAGAAGTTGAAGGAAAGAGAGAGAGTAAATAAGAAGGCTATAATAGGTCAGTTTGAGTATGGCTAGGCTAGATCTCAAGGAGGAAATCATTCGCAGTTTCAAAATCATTCATCTATGCCCGTACCTTCTTCATCCAGTGCTTCTGTACCCAAAAATAGGTAGGAACAGTAGGGTAAGTCTTCTAGGTTCAGATCTCAGAATATTATGAGTGGTAGGCCCAGTTATCCTCCATTTGATAAGTGTGGTAAGACCCATCTGGGTAAGTATTTGTGGGATTAGAAAGGTTGTTATAATTGTGGCCAACCGGGTCACAGAATCAAAGAGTGCCCGCATGCTAGATAGGGAAACAGAGATATCTATCCCCAGACTTAGACTGCTAGCGCACCAGCTCTTTTAGATCACCTAGTCCCTCCTCAGGGCACATCATCCAGTACCAGTGGCGGTCAGCGCCAGAATAGGTTTTATGCTTTACCATCCCACCAGGAGTAGGAAGATTCACCAGATGTTGTTACTGGTATGGTTCGTGTCTGTCACCTTGATGTTTATGTATTGTTAGACACTAGGTCAAGTTTCTCTTATGTGACCCCATTAGTTGCAGTAAATTTTGAGATAAGTTCTGAAAAGATCACTGAGCCTTTCTTGGTGTCTACCTCAGTGGGTGAGTCAGTTGTTGCTAAACAGATCTACAAGAAGTGTCCTGTCACTATCCTTTATAAAGTTATGTTAGCAGACCTAATAGAGTTAGATATGGTGGACTTTGATCTTATTCTTGGTATGGATTGGCTCCATTCTTGTTATGCCTCTGTAGATTATTGCACTCGAGTGGCAAAGTTTTAGTTTTCAGATGAGCCAGTCTTTGAGTGGTCAGGTAATTCAGTGTCTCCTTAAAGTTATTTCATATCTTATCTTAAAGCCAGAAGGTTGATTTCCAAAGGGTGTATGTATCATCTTGTTTGAGTTAAAGACACTAAGTCAGAGACTCCAACAATTCAGTTAGTCAATGTAGTTAGTGAGTTTACT
This sequence comes from Capsicum annuum, assembly GCF_002878395.1. Lineage (NCBI taxonomy): Eukaryota > Viridiplantae > Streptophyta > Magnoliopsida > Solanales > Solanaceae > Capsicum > Capsicum annuum. The sequence continues at coordinate 185,319,547 of NC_061111.1, forward strand.
GATGTCTTTCCTGAATATTTGCCAGGGGTACCTCCTAATAGTGAAATATAATTTGGTATTGACCTTTTCCCAGATACTCAGCCTATTTCTATCCCTCCATATCGTATGTCTCCCGCAGATCTTAAGGAGTTGAAAGAGCAACTCAAAGATCTTTTAGATAAAGGTTTCATAAGGCCCAGTATTTCTCCATGGGGCGCTCCCATCCTATTCGTGCAAAAGAAAGATGGTTCTTTGAGAATGTGCATTGACTATCATCAGCTAAACAAGGTCACAGTCAAGAAAAAATGCCCTCTTCCTAGAATTGATGACCTGTTTGATCAACTCCAAGGTGCAAGTTATTTATCAAAGATTGACCTTAAATCCATCAATCATCAGCTTAAATTAAGGGAATGGATATTCTAAAGACAACTTTCAGGATGCGTTATGGTCATTTTGAGTTTATAGTCATGTCTGTTGGGCTAACCAATGCCCCATCAGCTTTCATAGACCTCATAAACTGAGTGTTTAAATAGTATCTAGACAGGTTTGTCATATTATTCATAGATGATATCCTTGTGTACTTCCGTAGTGAGGATAACCATGTAGATCATCTTAGAATTGTTTTGCAAACTCTTCGAGATCATCAATTGTTTGCCAAATTTAGCAAGTTTGAATTTTGGCTAAGATCAGTAGCCTTTCTCGGTCATATTGTTTCCGCTGATGGTATTGGAGTTGATCCCCAAAAGACAAAAGCCATAAGGAATTGGCCTAGACCTATTTCTCCATCAGAAATTAGGAGTTTCTTGGGTCTAGCTGGTTATTATCGATATTTTGTTGAGGGTTTCTCGTCCATAGCGTCCTTTATCTAGATTGACCCAAAACAAAGTTAAGTTTCAGTGGTCAGATTCCTGCGAGAAGAGTTTTAAGGAGTTGAAGACTCGACTCATTACAGCCCTAGTCTTAGCGCTACTAGATGGTACGAACAATTTTATGGTGTATTGTGATGCCTCTATAGTTGGATTGGGTTATGTTCTGATGTAGAGAGGTAAGGTCATAGCCTATACCTCTAAACATCTTAAGCCTCATGAAAATAACTACCCAACTCATGATCTTAAATTACCTATTGTTGTGTTTGCTTTGAAAATCTGGAGACATTATTTGTATGGTGTGCATGTTGATGGGTTCATGGATCACAAAAGTATGCAGTATGTGTTTACTTAGAGAGAGTTGAATCTGTGTCAGAGAAGGTGGTTAGAATTGTTCAAGGATAATAATATAAGTGTGTTGTATCATCTGAGCAAGGCCAATGTAGTGGTAGATGCCTATAGTAGATTATCTATGGGCAGTGTTGCTCATGTGGAGAGAAAGATAAGAAAGATTTAGTTTGAGAAGTTCATCATTTAGCTAGATTGGGTATTAGGTTGGTTGATTCAGCTGGAGGGAATGTTTGGGTTCAGAGTAGTTCTAAATCTTCCCTAGTTTCGAAAGTGAAAGAGAATCAAGACAAGGATTCTAGTTTGGTCAAACTGAAGGAGTCAGTTAAAGACCAAAAGATAGAGGTTTTCTCCCAAGGGGGAGATGACGTGTTGAGATACCAGAGCAGATTGTGTGTGCCATGTGTTGATGATTTGAGATAGTGGATTATGGCGAAAGCGTATGGTGTGAATTATTCTATTCATCCAAGAGCCACCAAGATGTACTACGACTTGTGGGAAATCTATTAGTGGAGTGGTATGAAGAGAGATATAGCAGAGTTCGTCGCTAAGTGTGCAATTTGCCAATAGGTTAAGGTAGAGCACCAAAGACTTGTTGGTTCATTACAAGAGTTTGGTATCCCTACTTGGAAATGGGAAGAGGTGAATATGGATTTTGTGACTAGTTTACCATGTTCGCACCTTCAGTATGATTCGATTTGGGTTATTGTAGATAGGTTGACTAAGTCAGTGCATTTTTCGCTAGTTCACATGTCTTACACAGCTGAAGATTATGCTAAGTTGTATATCAGAGAGTTAGTCAGACTGCATGGAGTTACCTTGTCCATCATTTCAGATAAGGGTACTCAGTTCACTTTCCAGTTTTGAAGAACCTTTTAGAAGAGTCTTGGTACCCAAGTCCATCTTAGTTCAGCTTTCCACCCTAAGACAGATAGTCAAGTAGAGAGGACCATCCAAACTCTAGAAGATGTGTTAAGAGTATGTGCTCTTAATTTCAAAGGTAGTTGTGATGAGCAATTTTCATTGATTGAGTTTGCTTATAATAACGATTACCATTCTAGCATACAGATAGCATCGTTCGAGGCTCTTTATGTAAGGATATGTAGATTACCCATAGGTTGGTTTGAAGTGGGTGAGCCCTCTTTGATTGGGCTTGATGCAATGATTGAAGCTATGGAGAAGGTTCAGTTGATTAGAGAAAGATTGAAAATAGCCCAGACTCATCAGAAATCATATGCAGATAAGAAGGGACCTCAAGTTTGAGGTTGGTGATTTAGTGTATCTGAAGATTTCACCCATGAAAGGGGTGAAGAGATTTGATAAAAAGGGGAAGTTTAGTCCCCAGTATATTGGTCTTTCTAGAATTTTGATTCATGTTGGGAAAGTGTCTTATGAGCTTGATTTGCCCGCAGACTTGTCGTCCGTTCATCCTGTAATTTGCATCTCTATGCTTAAGAAGTGCATCAGCGACTCCACTATCGTAGTTCTTTTAGAAAGCTCAGATATTCAAAATATCCTTTCATATGAGGATATTCCAGTTTAGATTTTAGATCATCAGATCTGTAGACTGAGGGAAAAAAAGTTCCCTTAGTCAAGGTTCATTGGCGAAATCAGTCCGTTGAGGGCGCTACTTGGGAAGCAGAAGAAGATATGCGAGCCAAGTACCCTAACCTCTTTATTGCAAACTTAGATGTATTTGAAGGTAATGCTTTTCCTTTATTAAGTTCTTTTCTAATTGCAGATTCAGCTATATAGTTATCCTCATATAAGCTCATGCACTCACAGAATTACTCAGAAGCTAAAAATGATATAAATTCAGTTTTGCAATTTATTTCAATTGTGCATGCTATCATATATCCTCAAATTCCTTAGTATTCATAGTCTAACTAGTAATATTTGAGGATGAATATTTCCAAGGGGGAGATATTGTAGCACCCCATACTTTTCTTAACTCAATTTAACGTCTAGAATGTCAAGCATTAGTTTCAAGAAAGAATGACTTTCCATACGTGTATAATTTTTCATATTTAGACCCTACAATATGTAGAACTTTGAATTAGCTTTCCAATGATATAAGATTCGCCTAAATCTGATAACCGAGTAAGAAGTTATGGCTATTTTAAGTTTCAATCATAAAACATCGTGATTTTGGCCCGTAGCACATTGCAGAGAAGTGAAATCAAAATTTTCAAATTCCAGTGAGACTCCGCGATCATGGAACATCACGGAGGAGTCCCATTTCACATTTGGTAACTTCCAGTGAGCCTACGTGATATTAGCTCATCGTGCCAATGGCCAAAATGGCAATCCAAAGGGGCACCGTGATTATGGCACATCGCGGTGAACGCCTAATTCCCACTCGTCCATTTCCAGCCAGCCACCGCGATAGTGGCGCATCATGGTGGCCTAGAAAATTGGGTTTTTTGTCGTTTTTCCAATTCTTATTTAAAGTTTAATAGGGGCATTTTGGTCAACCAGCAAGGCCTCAGTTCATGTAAAATACATCTTTAAGCATATTTCAAAGCATTTTATGCTTGTTTCATCAATTCTCTCTCAAAAAGACCCTAAAGCTCAAACTTTCTCTCAAAGAAAACTCAATTTCTCCATTAATTCGCCAAGAAAATTCAAGATTAAGGATTTCCAATTCAGGAAACTCTAAGAATTCATCTCCAAAGCACCAATAGGGATCCAAGATTCAACTCTTAGTTTCTAGTTGATCAATTGAGGTATGTGGGATTTTTCAACAAGGATAATTCTTTCATCCTTGTGCCCAAAATATATTTTAATTACAAACTTACCGAATTTTTTTTGTGATTTCCCATGAAATTAAAGTTAGGGTTTTATACCCAATATATTTTAATTACAAACTTACTGAATTGAGTTGCATGTTTATGTTCATATTTTCATGCATATTGCAGAAATTTTCAGATTTTAAGTTGATTATAAATATTTACATTACCAAGCATGAATATTATGATGTTTTAACGTGATTTTGATGCATGGGTCACCAAGCTCTAACTAAAGATTGTTGTTTCAAGATTGTTTGTGCTATGAGCACCCTATGATAAGATTATTCTCAGATTTTTTATAAATATTTGACCTCTGGTCCTGAGCTAAGATAAATAATCCACATTGTTCATATGACTTGAGATTTAAAGAAAAGAAAGAGCATAATTGGTATTTTTGTAAGCCTTTGTGCCATTTTGAAGTGGATTTTCAAAGATCCTGAGCATATGAATGGGAGTAGTATTTAGCACCGAGATGGGTAAGTTACCAAGGTTTCATGCCCTAGAACTATGTGCTCCTATAGGATTAAGATTATTCCCACTTCTATGTGGATGACTAAGATTGTGATCACTTAAGATAAGAAGTTCTATTCCGATGGCAAAGGTAGAATAGCTCTCCCCAAGGTGGGTAAGACATTCGACTCCATGAATGCTCACATGGTTTATGTCGGTTAGAAGAACCTCCCAAATAAAGTCCCCTACTCTTAAAATATTCTATTGGTTTCAAGCCTTAAGATAAAAGCATATGTTTTGGAAGCTATGGTTTTTAAGATTCTTAAAGTCTTGAGATAAAGTATTTCCCTTACAATTGACAAGATAACGTAGTAGTTTCAGAAAGAACAGATTTTGGAACTGAATGTAATGGCTCACAAGATTTATACTATATGCTTTATTGTTCATGATTTATGATCTTAAGTTTCCAGATTACTCAAGCCTATGTGAGTCATTTCCATTAACATGCATGATTTTATAAATTAGGGTGATATTGTTTACTTAATGCATTCACCCCCATATGTTCAGTACATCCTCAAAGTACTAATCTACATATTTGTCTATGTGCTACATTGTCTCATAATGTAGGTTCAAATTCTCAGTCTCAGCAGCGTGAGTGATTTCCGAGCATCTCATCTACATCTCTGCAGTTGGTGAGTTCTCATAGTTCGGGGACTTAGCTATTTAGATTTCCAGTTTATTAGTAGATGATTCAGTATTCATTTCTAACTATTTGAGTCAACTGAGGCCTGTCCCAATGACTCTCTAGATTCTATCAGTAGAGGCTTGTCGAACTACTAGATTCAGTTTAAGATTTTAATTGCAGTATTTAGATTTTTAGTATTTGTTTTATCAGACTAATAAGATTAGTATTTTCGGATATACTCAGATAATTCAGATAGTTATCTGTATTTATTATGATTTTACATTCATATTCCCCTCCATTGAGAATTTAGATTTAGTATAAGGCAGCCAGGGTTAGCTCAAGACTACTTGTAGTACAGAGCACCGTGTGGAATCCTAGGAAATTAGATTTTGAGGCATTACACTGTGATTTAGGATTTCATGTATTGTTCAATGACATCAAATGCACTATCAGCAATGCCGCAAAGAATATCACTCTGATTGGTGATTCGATTGAAAATATTATATTTTGAATAATGTTAACTTACCTATTTTTTCTTGTCTTACTGATCAAACCTGTAATCCTTAGTTTTTGCATAGAAAGCTTGAACATGCAATTATGCATGCTATTAAAAGTTATCTAGACTTGAATTGGTGAATTATCTACCGAAACTAAAGTTTAAAAAGGATCTTATTTTTTATGATTTTCAACTTGGTAAATAGACTTGAATATCCTTATAAGTCAAGCATATCATTAGTACATCCAAGCCGCTTCAAACTATCCATATGGATCTATTCGAACCCACCAAAGTAGCTAGTATTGGTGGAAAAAGATATTCTTTTGTTATTATTGATGACTTCTCATGCTTTACTTTAGTGTTTCTTGCCCACAAGAATGAAGCGTTCATTAATTTTGAGATATTTTGTAAAAGAGTTCAAGAGAAGAAAGATATTTCATATCTATGATTCACAACGATCATGGAAGAGAATATGAAAACAAAGCCTTTGAAGACTTTTATGAACAAAATGACTCACTCAAAATGTCTCTTCACCATATTCTCCTCAACAAAATGGAGTAGTTGAACGAAAGAAGAGATATCCTTAAGAAATAGCTAGAACCATGTTACTGGAACAAAGCCTTCTGGCCTCTTCTGGGTAGAAGCAATAAGCACAATATTTCATATTCTTAACAGTTGTTTAATTAGGCCAATTTTGATGAAGACCCCCTACAATCTTTGGAGAGGAAAGAAGACAAATATTATTTGTTTTCATCCATTTGACTGTAAGTGTTTTGTTCATAATAATGTAAGAATTCATTGGGAAATTTTGATCCACAGAATGATGAAGTTATTTTTCTCAAGTACTCCCCTATTAGTCGTGCATATAGGATCTTTAATAAAAGAACCTTATGTGTTAAGGAATCTGTGCATGGTGTATTATATGAATCCGATCCAATTTCTTTGAGCATGAACTTTTATAAGAAACTGGTAAACAACTCTCAAATCAAAGCCCCCACCAAAATTATAGCACAAATTGATACTGAGTTGACATAGAAATACAAGAGTCGACTATCTTCTCTGATCCTCCAAAAGCAAATATTCCAAAGAAGTGGAGACACAGTGCAATATTACTAATGATTTTACAATTAAGAATCTAAATAATCAAATACAGACAAGAGCTTCATGAAAAAAGCAAGGATCCATAGCTCTAGTATCACAAAATGGATTAATGAAGCATTAGAAGATAGAATATAGATTCAGTCCATGAAAGAAGAGCTAGATCAATTTAAAAGAAATGAAATATAGACTTTGGTAAAACAACCAAAGAATTACTCAGTAATTAGGACCAGATGGGTCTACTGAAATAAAATGAATGAAAATGTAAGGTTATCAAAAACAAAGGTAGGTTAGTAGTTCAAGGTTACTTTCAAAAAGAAGGTATTGACTATGATGAAACCTTAACACCTGCAACAAGGTTGAAATCTATTCATATTCTTTTACTAATGCTTCTTTCAAGCATTTTAAACTATTTTAGACAGACATAAAAAGTACTTTCTTAAAATGTTTTTATCAACAAAGAATTATTTGTCAAGTAACTTCTAATTTTGAAAATCCCAAATGTCCTGACTATGTTTTTAAACTATCAAAGGTAGTTTATGGTCTCAAACAATCCCCAAAGGCTTTGTATGAGAGACTAAGTACCTTCTTATTAAATAATAATTTTTAAATCATAAAAAATGGCATTTCTTTTTTTTTTTTCAAAAGTAAGATTCAATCATCCTAATTGTCTAAATTTATGTGGATGATATTATTCTTGGAAGTCTTAACACCCTTTTGTGTGAGAATTTTGCTAATATAATGAACAAAAAATTGAGATGTGTCTCATGGGAGAACTGACATTCTTCTTGGGACTTCAAATAAAGTAGTTGACTTTCAAAATCTTTATAACAAAAAAAAGGTATATGAAGGAATTGATCAATAAGTTTGGCATGGAAAAGAAAAAGTCATTTGGAACTGTCATGACCCAAAAACCATAGGTTCATGATGGAACTTGTTGCGGCAAGCCTTGACAAGTAAGCTTTTCACCCAAACAAATATAAAAAGGGATTTCAATACCAAAAACCCAAGAAAAGGTTTCTAGAGCGAAGCTGAACTACATAAACATTATATTAGTGGAAATACAATCAAGATACCAAACTAAATTTCAAAACATGATGTCACAGTGTAAGAACCAACTCATACAACTCAAAGTCAAAATATACATAGGATATCCAAAAAGGGAACAAATTCTGTCTCTAAATACAATAAGACTTAATCTAGATAAGAAAAGGTTGTGGTCAACTCCAGATGCATAGATCAACTGCTACCTCAAAAAGACTTTAAATGTCACCTGAATCAGCTAACCATATGGAACACTCGTACCTGGATCTACACCGAAAGGGTATAGTAGGGATGAGTATGGTTCACTAGTACTCAGTAAGTATCATAGGCTGATCGACTAAAGTACAAAATAAAGTATATAAACACAAATTATGGGAACATCACTTACAATCACAAAGTGTCTCAAACGGTAGCCTACACCATCTCCACTAAAATATCTACTATATATACACATAACAAATACAGGTATAAGAAGAAAACATAGATATACATGTATAGCAGGTACAAATAGGCAGATATTACATCAACAATAGAAATACAACATAGAATAAGCACAATATAAATGGGTTTCAACAAAAATGATAATAAAAATGATGCACGAGGTCGTCGTACAACATCCATAAACCCGTACTGAGCTCTGATCCTAGGTAGGACCCATGGGGGTTTGTCAACCCACAGCTACCGAGCTTTGCTCCCAGGTAGGACTCATGAGGTTTTCGTCAATCCATATACAACCAATATCTATAACTCCTACCCAACATATATATCGGAAGAGGACTTTTAAAGGTACCAATTTTTCATGAATGAATATGACATGAGGATGTAATGCACACAACCAACCAAATGAAAATAACCAATATACCAACATTATGAGCAAAAAATCCACTCAAATCAATCAACCATCCATGATCCAGTACAATCCATAATCCATCAAGAAAAATATTCAAGGAACAGGTCATTGATACTTCATAGGATTTTCCACCAAAAAAAGTACAACAAAATATACATTTATCAATATTAGGCCAATAAAATCATATAAGACCCCACACGATCGCACATAGAAAATAATATATCATAACCACCATAGGCCCTCACACGAGCACATAAATAACCTAAATAAATTTTCCATGATACAACGCCATACCCATAGCATGCTTTTACATTATTATTATCTACCCAACCCAATCTGAAGAAAGTTAAATCATAACTACCTCAAATGATGAAATCCCAATCCAAAAAGCTCCAACGACAATGCCTTTTTCTCACAAACAACCTAAAATCAAATAAAACATAGAAATATAGAATCCACAAATCAAAAGAAAGCCAATGATACTCATATTGCATAATTTTGAGTCGAGGTCAAAACGGACCTCCAAAATGGATTTTTAAAAAAGAAGGATAAAATCATAATTTTATTTTGTAAACATGTTCCCCATACTCATAGAAGTCTACAGCTGAAAACTTATGAGAAAATGATTTTAAAATAAGGTTCAAATCAAAGAATTATTAAGTTTTACTAGTAAAAAAAACTCAAAACTCATTTAGAAATCAAGAAGATAAAATCAAGCAAAAAATGATAATTATAAGACTAGAAACTTACTCATGGAAGAAATCTTGAAAACCCCTTTTGAATAAACCAAATTTGAGCTCCTAAGTCCTAACAATGGTGAAAATGGGGTTTTTAATTCTCAACTTAGGTAGAAATCACAAAAAATAGAAGTTCTAGGTAAATAGGATAAATGGAGTTATAAATTGATAGATAATGATTATACAATGAAAACGCATCAAAAATGGTCAGAATTGGAGCTTCTTAGCTCTAATGTCAAAAATACAAAATGGGGTCGATTTTTGTCTAAACCATCAGCGATGGCCGCTAAAGTAGCACTTTGGTTGCTAAAGCGACCTAGTCAAATGGTCAAAGGCTGCTAAAGAGGTCAACCAACCGCTTTAGCACCTACATCAGTACCAGTAACCTTCAAAAGTAGTTTTTAACCCCCAAAACGCATTCGAAACCCTATGAACTAGTGAAATTTAATCGTAAAACATGTTTTAGATGCAATGAAATCATCAAACAAAAAGGGCCATTTTCACAAAATTGAACCTTGAAATCCAATTTAATAATTTTTCAGATCGAGGGTCAAAATGATATATAAAAATTATAAAATCACACCAACTATGTTACCAACCTAAAATTAATGTTCTGGATCTGCTAGCACGGTCCATTTTAGCTCCAATGTTGATCACGCCCAAGCTACACCTTCAATCTTAATGACTATGTGGTCACTGTCAAATACAGTATTCCAACAAAGGTTGAGGTCAAATTCCAAGGAAATACGTGGAACTGTGGCTCTTAACTATTGTAGTCAGCGGGTAGAATGGAAAGTAAATGGGGGGTTTGAATTGAATATCTCAAACAAGTAGCGAATATTAATCTGTTTGTAATTCAGTCATAGACAAACACTAAGGCAGTTTTCCCCCTGGCTTCTAACTCCGTAAGCTTCTCGTGCTTAATCTAACTATATAACAGATATACATATAGAGTCTGGTACGATAGGTATCACCAACTGCGTCTCAGCACCATTTGGTAAATTTTTGCTCATCTCTTCTTGGTCTTAGAGTGTCGCATTACAAACCCTTACTTTGGATCTCAATTACAACTATCTCCTCTCAGTCTCAAGTTGATTAAATAGGAGTTAATTAGCTTAAGAAAATAGTACAAGTAAGCTTCTATCGGCAATTGACCCCGAATCACTGTTGCAATTTCCTTTTCCCAATCTCTACCTCCTTCTCAGGTTCGTAGGGAACCCATTAAGAAATTAATCAAAGAAAAGAAAACCCCAATATATGCAGCACTAATACTCTAGAAGGGATTGAACACTTCCCCTACTTTATTATGTAGTCAAGGTTCCCACAACCCTAGCTAAGGAAGATTAGCCTCTCATGCTTGTGTAATGATTAAATGAATTCGTATTTGAAGGCATTCAACAATCACACAATAATCAACAACTGAAAAACCTAAAACTTTAACTCAATTAAATCAATAGAGAATAATCCTAAGACCAAAGATGGACTCAAAATCAAAGATATATTTATGAGTATAAAGAGGGTGTAACTTCTACTATAAAATAAATAAAGGGTATTTATAGTACATGAGAAAATCCTAAAAATCAAAAACCGGACAAAAAAAGAAAAAAAGAGTTGGTGCCCACTTACCTATGTCTACATGCTATCTGGCAGTAGGAGCATGTGCTACATATGGTGTAGACACAGATATGTGTTGGGAAATTTTCCTACACTATTTACTCTAGGACTTTGTACTTCTGGCACTTACCTTACCCACATGTGGTCTGTATAACTACATGCAGTCCGTATGTAGACATAGGTAAGTGCCAAAACTTTTTCTTCAGCTTTTGCACTCTCAGGATCTTGAATTCTGGTACTTACCTTAGTCACATGTGGACCATATGTGCTACATGCAGTCTACATGTGGACATAAGTAAGTGCCAGACCTTCCAATTATTCCAACCAAACTTCCGAACTTCAAGTTTCAGCACATGATTTGGTCATGTACATCCGATAAGTGCCACAAATGCCCAAAAATGATCACCTAAGTATCCAAAAACTCCATTTTGCATCCTTTTCTTGAACTTAGCACCCAAAACCTAGTTTCCTACAAAACGTACCCAAAACACATCATATCTAACAAATAACCTAAGAAACTTGCATATTTTCATTGTTTTAAGCATCGAAAGTTCAATATTTATATAGCACATCAACACCCTCAACTTAGAAGGTTTGTATGTCCTCAGGAAACACAACACAATAAAACAAAACAAACCAAAGCACGACGCTTAAATAGGAGAATCTAAGGTATCCCAGGTTGTCAATCAACACTTTAAGCTGAAACCACAATACCCTCTCCTATTTCAATCTTTCAAAACCAATTGAGTATAAATATAAAGCATAACAATGTGTCACAATAAGATCAAGGTATGGAATTACTTTAGCAATAGACAGTCATACATATATATACGTGTTACACTACCCAAATCAAGTAACCAACTAGCAGTATGACTTATGTACCCTCACAACAAAGAAATCCCACACACTTATATGAAATAATGCATTAATGAATGTCAATACAGGGATGGTCAATAAACACACACTCAAAAGAGAAGTTCCAGTTAATGTGCTTCAAATACCATAGGCTTGCCCTTATTTTATTTAAATTAGTTTTTTGACAGTCAAATTAGGATCACTATAGGAATTTATTCGGCTTATAATGTAGGCTTGGGGGCTGGTATGGTACATATAGATATCAAATGACTAGCCTCCTTAGCACTACACTACTTTTGGGGTCCACTCACTAACCATATTTCTTTTTATTCTACCCTTATTTCTCCCTTTTTATTCTTTATAGAACACTCAGGTTTGGTATGGTCTTTTATTCTTTTTCATAATTTTTTATTTCTCTTGTTTTACACCATAACCAACCCTACTAACTTTTTCCCTTATTTTACACTTCTACATACCCATTTTACATCACACACCCCTATGATGGCTACCCTCAATTTAGGCGATTTGCCTGAGTTGAGGTGCATAATGTCCAATGAAAATGGGGCAAATTAGGTTATAGCAACACAAATGGGAAGGTGAAAGGTGTAAAAAAAAAAATAGGCTATAGGCTCAAAATTGGGATCAAGGGATATAATACACCCATGGGAGGATATTTAGGCTAAAAGTGGACTAACAAACTCTCCTATAACCTAGGCAATGCTAACCAGGCAAGTTCTAGTTTTAACATACAAAGGGAACTAAGTAGCATCTCACACACACATGGCATAGAATTAATAATGCAAGCTACTCCCTATCTATTTTATTCAATTGTCAGCAAATGATTATCATGTTCCCAATCCTAATTCCATAATAAGATCCATAATATTCACACATATATGCATTCATACAGTTTTAAAATTTTGGAGGGGTATAATTTTTCTCAAACATCAATCAAAAGCATAACAACTGCCTTAAATACTTAAAAATCTCCTAATTCCATAAAACACAACACAAAACAAAACAAAACACAATATGACATAAATTTTACACTAGGCATGTCAGTTCTACAACCATACTAAGGTCGATAGAAAAAGAAGCACGACACCAAAAACCCACAGCATCTATGGTATATACCCCACAGCATCCGTGCCATGAGCATCCCCAGATGGGGTTATATCTACTGGTGGATGTGGTGGTGGTGGCGGTGCATTACTAGGAGATGTACTATTTTTATCTTGGCATACCTCTGTCTCTCAATAACTATAGAGTCCATCGAATCATGTCTGGATGGATATATGGAAGATTGGGATCCTGTAGACCCTTATGTATGCTCTCTTGGTCCCACCTCTTGGGACCTTTTCATTCTCCAAAAATAAATCAAAGTGTTTGGACCTATGCAGAAGTGATATTCGAACCACTGGGGGTAGGACTGGAAGAGTCGTTGTCATGTGGCTTTCTATAAGATAGCGTACCTCTGCTCATAAGATGTCCACCTCCTCACTCATATGACCTAGAACCAACATCTCAGTTTTTTCAAACCAGGTTGCAATATATCTCTCAAAAGCATTAATACATGCCTATAAATCAGCACTAACTCTAACATAGAAACTCTGCGTGCAGTATTCCATCTATCCTCTGTTATCTCTAGTCTAGTCCAGGCCCATGGCCAGATCTGCCTATATAGATTAGCCACCTCGATCTCAATAGTCCACAACTGCTTATCAGTGGCTCTCTGACTGTCCATTAAGTTCTGTAAGAACTTATAAGATATTAAAGTCATAAATGTAGTAGCAATTGTAATGAATAGGTGAGGGGACAGAAAAAAAGCATCCACCAGCTCTGAACTGGAAGCTAGGACTGATGTAAAAGTGATTTGTGTCCCCTCACCCTGTGTACTAATCTTGGGGGTCTCTCTCTGCTCTTCCTTCTTAAGATCAATGCTAACTCCTTCATCATCTCCATGCACATTATTAAGCTCTATGGAAACTGAAGGGCCCTCAGTCTAGACCTGAGGTACCGTTGTAGTCCCACTAGGTCTTCTAGGATAGTTCAAGCATACTGGATGCTTCATAGTCTTTATCTGTGCAGTAGCTGTCATAAGTAATCTCTCATCAACTCTCTGTATCTCTGTATACCTTCCTTATCTCACAATATCTGAATAAGGCAAGGTAATGGCAAATTCATCACCTCACTAAAGACTCTATCATGAATCTCGTGTCGGAGAATGGCTGCAAAGTCAATATCATAACCGACCATCATACTATCAATTAGATCGGATCCCTCCCAAGATAATACATTATCTAAAGCCATCAGAAACAATCTATATCTGATGAGCAACCAGTAAAACTTAGCAACAAACATCAATGAGGCCTTTTTTATCACACCATGTCCCTCAATCCATGGGGTCTCATCACCCAAAGGTGAAATATAGTCAGGGATCCAACTAGCCATCTCAACTCTTTCATGTCTATGATCAGCCTTCCTTATGATATGTCTATCACATGTGACTCTAAATCCATAGTCACACTCTACTATGGATATTAGGGTAATATAGTTTGGACTAAAAAGAACTCGATAGATAGTGGTCGAATAAATATCAACCTTGACCTTTCTCACTAGGGTATTCTCAAGCTATGGCTTCTCCATATGTCTCATCAAGCTTATAGATCTATGTATTAGAATAACTACTGTGGCATTATAAGATACATAAAACTCTCATACCAAAATTAGACTATAAAAATTGAGTGGTCTAGTCATCCACTCTAACTGATAATGATCAAAAAGAGCCCAAAATTATGGTAATCTGCTTAACCCAGATAAATCAATTTTGTGCTCCTAAAAAAATAATCCTTATGGGCCATTCATACTTCGAAATACGACTGTCCATATCAAATGACATCTGCATTCCCTCCACACACCACCTTGGGTTATCCTCCTAAAGAGTTACCTCTGAGGCATATGTAGAGGCAAACTTTATCCCTGCTATGTTAGTGCCTCCTAATCTATAATGGAAACCTCATGGAAAGCTTGTCATGTACCCTCTTTAGACTAGATTAATCCTGATGACTCCTTTAGATCTGCAGCCTCAAACGAATTTTGGGACCCCTCCTCAGACTAGGGGTCCTGAGCTACATCCTATGACACTGGCTCAGAATCTACCTCATTCTCATCATCATCATCACTCGGAAAAAGAGAGTGTGGAGGTAATCTCTGGGACGAGTTCATACTTGATTATGCTAGAGTTGTCTGGGCAGACTGGAAAGACTGAATACCTCAGTTCGAGACCTAGGCTAGGTAAAGGCTGGCCTTCTTCCCCACTATGAGTGCTAAGGTAGTCGTTGTACCATAGTTCCTAAAATAATAGTCTCATCTTCTTGGCGTACCTAGCCTCTAGTCACTTTTCATATCGCCCCGGCCGTAGCTTCTTTAATCTGTGGAAAAGGGTACTCTTCTACTGAGCCACTGGGATTGGGGGACTCATCCTGTATCCTCCACAAAATAACCTTCTTCTTTGAATCTTTATGTTCCATGTGTACCTAATACAAAACATGTGTTAGTTTCCAACAAAAAAAGAGGGATTGTAAATTTCAAAGAAAAACTCAAAGTATTACAACTTCAAAATTTCCTTCAATTTTCACATCCCTATACTTGAATATAGTCCCAAACAATTCAATGTGCATATGCTTAATCAATAGTCACATTTTTCATCATCACAACCATACCAAACTCTTAGTATTCCTCGACTTCTTAAAGTGCCACTTTTGGGTAGGGCATAATTTTAGAGATTAATCCAAGAGTTATGCCCTACACTAATGTTTTAGTAATAGCTCAAGGATCCTAACTTACAACTTGGTTAGTTACAACCTGTATTGCATGAAAATAAATATACCAACTACTTGTTTTCATTGTCAGCTTATAGTACTACAAGTAAGAGCCAAGAACATTACCTTTTAGGAGCAAGACCGGAAGTGCATTACAAAGAAGTGAAATAAACTTAGAGTCGGAACACATGTACAACAATTTTAAACAAGTTGGTACCACAAAAAAGTGCCAATTTAGCCTTTTTCCAAGTGTGGAATGGGTTTATAATTTTAGATAGAAGTTTAGATTTATAGAAAAAATAAGAATTTGAGGATTTGAATGGGTTAGAATGAGTCAAATTGCGTTTAAATAGAAAGTAGAGGCTGAATTAGGTCATGTTTAAGCATTGGTGGGACCCAAATTTTAATTAAAATTTGGGCCAACAACTAGACCGCTTGCGGTTGTCACATGTGGTTTGCTAGTGGGCGTATGTACCACATGCGGACTGTATGTGCTAGACGCAACCTGAATTTTTGACCCAATTTCCTACTTTTTGGACTTTGTATTTTGATGTTTACCCAGCTTCTTATGGTTCCGTAACTTGAACTTATGGCTCCAAAAGTATGATTATGTGTCAAAGTCCAAAACTTTAAATTATTATCCTCAAAGTTTCATATTTTCAATTATCTCTAGGCATTACCTAGCTCAAGTGGGACTTGTGACCCTGATAAATTGGTCACAAAGTTCCCTTACCTGGAAAATTATGAATATAGCAATCCTACCATATTCTGGGTAAGTCCATAATCTATACCGACCAAAGAAAAACAAACATAAGTGAACACTAAAATAGTGGGTTGCCTCCTACCCAACACTTGATTTAATGTCGTGGCATGACGTGACTATGCTGGTTACTCAGACTTTACCAAAAAGCCCACAGGTTGCCTCCCATATAGCGCTAATCTAATATCGCAGCACGACGTGGGTACCTTGATTACTCATAATTCATCAAGATACCCGTAGGAATATTCTCCTGGGTGATCAATACAGTCTATTACCGACACTCCTCTCATGTCGATCGGTTGTTTCATCATTTTTTGGATGTTGAATATGACCTCCTCGCCATTAACTCTAAACTTCATCTCCCTCTTCTCCATGTCAACCATCACCCTACCTGTGGCCATATATGGTCTCCCTAATATAATGGGCATCTCGGTGTCAACCTCACAGTCCAAAATGATAAAGTCAACCAGAAAGATAAAGTTATCAAACCTTAAAAAAATATCAAAAAAAATGCCCACAAGTCTCTTCACAGTGCGGTCAACCATCGACATAAAATTTATGTTGTCTACTAAGCCACATAAATCTTTGCAAAACCATGATGACCCAATAGTACATGGTGTAGTGAATGCTCTGGTATCACCTTTTTATGTACCAGAGACTTAGTCAGGACTGTACTACAGTAGTGCAATCCACCAATACCCTCAAGAGTAGCCCTTTTCTTCTTTGAAACTAGTTGTTTCATAAACTTGGAATATCCAGGCATCTGCTCCAATGCCTTAAGAAGAGGGATGTTCAAGCTCAACTCTTTTAGTATCTTGATGAATTGCTTGAACTTTTCTTCCTCTCTCTTCTACTTCAGTCTCTGAGGAAAAGGTAGGGATGGTCATGGTATTTGTCTCACGTCTGGCTCAACAACCTGACCCATATCTTTGTCCTTACTAACTTTATCATCACCATATGTTTCCTTTTTTGACTCCACAATAAGTGTCTCATCAACAACAGCTTCATTATGCCTTGGCACTTTTGTAACAGGTAGTCGAGGATCTGCTGTAGTTATACAATTCCTTGTGGTAATAGCAAGAACATAACTATCATTTTTTGGATCTTGAAGAGTGTTGCTCGAAAGGGTACCTGGATGTCTCTGGTTCAGCATTGCTGACATCTACCAAAATTGGTGCTCTAACTTCTTGATAGTAGTGGCATAATATTCAACCTTCTAGGTCAACCCTAAAATATCAAACTTAATTTCCTTAAGGTTGTTCTCTTGATTTTTTGATCCTTTACTATCTTAGTCAACATCTCTTCTATTCTTGATTTTGCATCTCATCTACCAGGTGGAATATACCAGTCTCCCTTCTATGTGTAGTCATCCTTCTTCCTCCAGTAACCATCTCGCTCATTACTATTGTCTCTGTATCTGTCGTAATAGTTCCGACCTTGGTTTCCTACCCTTAGGCTCGGAAACCTACCAACTAGCGGTCCAAATATTTTGCTTCCTCCTTTAATTCTGACTTACAAGCTTTGGAAGCTAACCCATATGCTCCTACTACGTTCATTTTCTCAAAACTTGATATTGTAAATTACTTTTCCAGTAACCTAAGATCAGTTCTTCGCAGTGCAATTTCTTACACTACTGAATCATCAGCTACTTTTTGGTCACTGGAGGCACCAATAGTATAAGTGGCATATCCCCTTTCAGCCTCCCAATTTTGCCACCCTCGATTAGTGAGCGAGATATTATCTAAAATATCCTAAGCTACCTCCCAGTATTGTCTTATAAAGGCTCCTACAGAGATGGTGTCTCCCAACGAGTTTTCCATGGTTAGGGCTTTGTAGAATATCTCCAATAAGCATGGCCCTAAAATCCGATGGTTGGGCACCATACTTGGCTTCTTCTTAAACCTGAACCAAACCTCGTACATAGATTCTGGTTGTAGCTATCTAAAATTATAAATCTCATCCTTAAGCTACAACATCCTAGATGGAGGGAAGAATCGATTCAAGAATTGCTTGCACAATTCATTCCATGTAGTGATAGATCCTTTTGGAAGTTCCCTAGCCATAAAGATGCTTCTCCAGTAAGCGAGAAGGGGAACAACCTCAGTCTAAGAGCTTCCTGGTCCACCCCTGAATTTGCATAAAAAGTGCAAATTCTAGTAAAATTGGCAAGATGCATCTTTCCATCATCTGTAGGCAACCCCTCAAACACACTCTTCAAGTATAAGAGCTGGATCATAGCACTAGAGATATTAAACTTAAATCGGGGATAAAACAAGAGGGATAATAGCTCTAGTCTCTATTGACTCAACGTACCCCAGATCCTCTTCATCATCCTCATAGGGCTGCAAATACTGATAAGCTGGGATACCTATAAATCTGTTTTGATTACTACCAGTACTGCTCGGTGGTCTACTTCCTGCCTCTACATAGATAACTCTACCTCCTGAGCTATGTATTGAGCATCTTTTTCCCTCCTCTGATTAGCAGCTTGTGCTAACAGCTCCTCATTCGATAGATCAACAATGTACTAAACTCCTATAGGAGAAGGGGGAGGCACCTGTTATGCATCATCATGAAACCCTTCAGGAATATCATCTCTTTTAGGCTCTGTCATCCTTTTTTGTTTTTATTAGGATTCTCTATGGATTTGGATTTCATAGGAGTAAGGGATTGACTCTACTCTGTGTTCTAGGCAGACACCGGTGTATACCCAACTAAGAACAAAAATAAAAAGACCTATAAATTGCAAAAACTTTGATTCACAACTCAACACTGTATTCCCTAACATTTAAGCAATATTTGATCACACCCAAGCTACACCTTCAAAATGAAGTTATGTTGTCACTGTCAAATATAGTAACCCAATAAAAGATGGGATTGAATCTGAAGGGAATACGTGGAATGTGGCTCTTAACTATTGTAGTCAATGAGCAGAATTGGAAAATAAATTAGAGGTTTGAAGTGAATATCTCGAACAAGTAGCGAATATTAACTATGGTTATAATTCAGTCGTAGATGAACACTAAGGCGGTGTTCCCCCTGGCTTCTAACTTTGTAAGCTTCTTGTGCTCAATCCAACTATATAATTGTTATGCATGTAGAGTCCGGTAAGATAGGTATCACCAACCGCCTCTCAACACCATTTGGTAAATTTCACTTATTTCTTGTCGGTCTCAAAGTGTCCCATTACTAATCCTTACCTTGAAACCTAGTTACAACTATATCCTCTTGTCTCGAGTTGATTAAATGGAAGTTAACTGGCTTAAGAAGATAGTACAAGTAAGCGTATATCGTCAATTAACCCCAAATCACCATTGTGATTTCCTTTTCCTAATCTCTACCTCTCTCTCGAGTTCGTAGTGAATACAGACTGGATCCTAACGTGTCCACCCATTAAGAAATTAATCAAAGTGAAGGAAACCCTAATACATGAAGAAAAAATGCTCTAGAAGGATTGAACACATTCCCTACTTCGTTATGTAGCCAGAGTTCCCACAACCTTAGTAAATGGAGATTAGTCACTCATGCTTGTGTAATGATTAAACGAATTCATGTTTGAAAACATTCAGCAATCACACAATAATCAACAACTGAAAAACCCAAATCTTTAACTTAATTAACAACCAAAATCAATACAGAATAAATCTAAGACCAAAGATGGATCTCAGAATCAAACATATGTTTGTGAGTACAAAGAGTGCGTAACTTCTACTGAAAAAACACATAAAGGGTATTCATAGTACATGAGAAACCCTAAAAATCAAAGCCCGGATGAAAAAATACAAAAAAAGTCAGTAGCCACTTACTTATGTCTACATACGGTCTGGCAGTGGACCCATATGCCACATACGGTCCGCATGTAGACACAGAAAAGTGCCGAAAAAATTACCTGTACTATTTGCTCTCTAGAATTTAGACTTCTGGCACTTATCTTACCCACATGCAATCAAAATATAGACATAGGTAAGTTTCAAAACTTTTTATTCATCTTTTGTACTCTCAGGATCTGCAATTCTGGTGCTTGCCTTAGTCACATACAGACCACATATGTTGTATGTGGTAAACATGTGGACATAGGTAAGTGCCAGGCCTTCCAATCCTTGTAATCAAGCTTCCGAACTTCAAGTTTCAGCACATGCTTTGGACACATACATCTGCAAAGTGCCACAAATGCCCAAAAATGATCAATAAGTAGCTAAAAATTTCATTTTGCATCTTTTTCTTGAACTTAGTATCCAAAACCTAATTTCCTGTAAAACAAACCCAAAACACAGCATATCTAACAAAACAACCTAAGAAACTTGTATATTTTCATTATTTTAAGCATTGAAAGTGTTATATTCTTATAGCACATCAGATGCACAGATCAATAAATGTTGATCGAAGTCAACTACAAGTCTTTTCAAGCCACCAAAAATCACAAGCTCGCACAAATCACATTGAAATACATTAAGAATCTTGTCAATCATCCCCATACCTTATAAATACCACAAAGCAACCATGCAGGGGGGTAAAATGGTCAAATTATATTGAAATAAATATTTTAGTAAAATTACCAAAATCAAATCATTACATCATCCACACTAAAAATCTAGTTTGTCCTCAAACTAAAGGCAAAGGAAATATCTGAATCAGCAAAAAAATAAGGATAACTACCCCGCATATCAAACTCAACCTCCTATGTAGACTCATCAATAGGTCAATGTCACCACCAGACCTTAACCACTGGAATATCTCTAGAACGCAACCATCTCACATCTCTAGCTAAAATAGAGACAGGTTTCTTAACAAAAGACAACCGCTCATCTAACTGTACTAAATCCTAACGAATGACATGAGACTTATCCGGAATATAACACTGAATAATGGAAACAAATAAAACAAGATGAACAACTAATAAATCTAGGGGTAATGCTAACTTATAAGCCGCATCTCCAATAGTATGAGTATCTCAAAAGGTCCAATATACCTGGGGCTAAGCGTGCCCTTCTTCCCAAACCTCGCCACACCCTTCATGGGTGACACATTAAGGAAGACATGATCACTAACTCTAAATCTCAAGGCAAGAAGTCTACGATCCACATAGCACTTCTGCCTACTCTTAGCATCTTGAAGTCTATCCTGAATGACCCAAACCCTATCCAAGGATGCACGAAGCAAGTTTGTACTTCAATGTCCAATCTCATAAACCTCAAACCAACCAGCTAGAGAGCGACAACGCCTACCATACAAAGCCTCAAAAAGATTCATCTCAATACTGGAATAGTAGCTATTATTATATACAAACTCTTCCAAAGCTACATGCTGCTCCAACAGACCACCAAAGTCAATCACACGAGTGTGGAGCAGATTCTCCAAAACCTTAATAGTTTGCTCTGACTGATCATTGGTATTGGGGTGAAAAGTTATACAAAGATCAACCCGGGTGCCCAACTCTTCCTAAAAAGTCTTCAAAAAGTAAGATGTGAACACTAAACCCCAATCTGAGATGATAGACACTATATACTATGAAGACAAACTACCTTACGAATATAGATACGGGCTAATATCTCAGCACTAAAAGAAACTTGAACTAGAATTAAATGAGCAAATTTAGTCAAATGATCCACGATGATATAAACGCTATCAAAACCATGAGAAATACGAGGCAAATTAATCACGAAGTCTATAGTGATTCATTCTCATTTCCACTCGGGAATGGGTAACCTCTACAGTATACCACAAGGCCTCAAATGCTTGGCCTTAACTTGCTGGCAACATAAAAAATGAGGTACAAAATCCAATACATCCTTTCTCATACCAATCCATAAATAATGTTATCTCAAGTCACAATACATCGTAGTCCCTCCCAAATGACTGAGATACCTAGAAAAATAAGCCTTCAACAAAATAAATCTAATCCAATCACCCACTCTCAGCACACAAACTCGGACTCTAATCCTCAAAAAAAATCTAAATCAAGCAAGGTTTCCTTAGCCTCACCACTCAACACCTTATCCCAAATCACTCTCAACCCAACATCATCAAACTGAGAAGCCCGACTTGCTCCATCAAGGAAGAACTATCCTCAACAAATGCCACCTTAACAAATTCCAAAATACATACAAGTGTCAAAATATAAAGCCTAACCATCTGGTTAGCCAAAGACTAAACCTCTAAGTCCAAAGGCCTCTCCAGGGTCAAAAGATGCGCTAAACTACCCATGCTAGTTGACTTTCAACTCAAGGCATCCACAACCATATTAGCCTTGCACGGATGATAGAAAATAGTCAATTCATAATCTTTAATCAACTCAAGAAAATGATGTTACCTCATATTAAAATCCCATCGGATGATAAAATACTAAAGACCACAATAATTCAAGAAAAACTCACAACAGACTCCACACAAGTAGTGCCTCCACAAATTCAAAGCAAAAACAACTGCGTACAACTCCAAATCATGGGTAGGGTAGTTCTTCTCATGGGGATTCAACTAAGAAGAAGCATAAGAAATCACCTTAACCTCCTACATTAACACAACACCTAACCCAATACCTGGAGCATCACAAAAGATGGTAAAACCTATACCCTCCATGGGCAAAGTCAAGATAGAAGCTAATGTCAACTAACCCTTGAGCTTTTAAAAACTCACCTCATAAGCATCGGACCATTAAAAGGAAATTTTTTTCTGGGTCAACTTGGTCAATGAAGTCGCAATATATGTAAATCCCTCAACAAAACATGAATAGTAACTAGCCAAACCAACAAAACTCTAAATCTCGATCAGAGAAGAATACCTTGACCAATGACAAACCACTACAATCTTGGTCAAATCAACCATAAGACTATCCTTGGCCACTATATGACCCAAAAAAAGACATACTCCAACCAAAACTCACACTTGAAATACTTAGCAAAGAACTTCTCATACCTTAATCTATGAAGCACAATCCATAGATACTCCTTATGGTCAGCCCTACTCTTGGAATAAACCAATATATCATCTATAAATAAATGAGAAAAGAGTAGAGATACAGTTAAAATACCCAATTCATCAACTCTATGAATGCAGATGGGGCATTGGTTAACCCAAAGGACATGATCAAAAACTCATAATAATCGTACCAAGTCTGAAAAGCTATATTCAAAATATCCAAAGTTGTAATCCTCAACTGGTGATACCCAGACCTTAAATCAATCTTTGAAAACACCAAAGCCTCCAGAAACTGATCGAACAAATCATTAATATGAGAAAGAGGATATTTATTCCTAATCGTCACCTTGTTCAGCTATCGATAATTAATACACATATACATATACCCATCCATTTTCATCACAACAAGATAGGTGAATCCTAAGGTGATACACTAGGTTGGATAAATCCCTTATCCAACAACTCCTGTAACTGATCATTTAATTTCTTTAACTCTGTTGAGGCCATCCTATAAGAAGAAATAGAAATGGGCTTGATGCTCGGCTTAATATCAATAGCAAGGTCAAAATCATAATCTAGAGGTATAACAAGTAAATCCATAAAAAAATATCCATGAACTCACATACAATACAAATAAGATCCAAAGAAAGGGGTGACACAGCACTAGTATCTCAAATATGAGCCAAATAATACAAACATCCCCTCTAAATCGAGATACGAGCTTGAACAAAAGATAAAACTATCTTGGACAGGAATGAAGCACACCTATCTAAGCTATCTTTTGCACACCCGGCAAAGCTAAAGTCAAGGTCTTAGCATAATAATATAGGACAACATAATAAGGAGCTAACCAATCCATACTTAAAATGACATCAAAATATAACATATCTAGAACAGTTAGATCTACCCAAATCTCATACCCAATAAATGACACAACACAAGATTAGTGCACCCGATCCACTACTAAGCAGTCATTTATGGGGGGTAGATACATGGATAGGCATATCAAGAGTCTCAAAAGCAAAATCAAAACCCAAAGCAAAATGTATATTCACATATGAGAAAGTTGATCCTGAATCAAATAACACAGATACAGATCTAACACAAATAGGGATGATACTTGCAATGACGGCATCACAAGACTCTGCCTCTAGTCTAGCAGGTATAGCATAGCACTGTCTATGACCACCACCTGACTGAGTAGCCCTGCGACCACCACCATGGGCACTATTATCTCTACCCCACATACCTCTAGCAGAACCTATACCCCCTTATAACGGAAATATAAGTATCTTTAAAAATATGATGGGGACAGTCGTGGCCATAGAGCTAACCTCATCACACATAAATTAAACTCTGTGACCAAACTCAATAGAAGAAGCTATGGTTGAGCTAGAATAGCCACCTAAAGTTACTGAACCAGAAGACCCATTACCTGAAATCTGAAAGGATACATATACGGGTCTACTATGATACCTACAAAAACCTCAAGAATGTCTATCTCGATAAATATGACATTAGAACTCACCTTCACGATGCATCTTCTTTGCGTCTCCTTGAAATCCTCAAAGAGTAGAATCAGTCATCCTAGAATGATCTACTATACTCTAAAAAATGCTCCATACACTGCCATCTGGGTTGTAGCTAGCTGAAAAGAAACATCCAACCCCTTCATGAACTTTTAAATCTTCTCAAACTCGGTGGCAATGCTGGTATAAGAATATCTATAAAAGGCATGAAAATGTGCCTCATTCTCGATAAAAGTCATGAAACTCTACTCAACGTGATCAAAATTATCTCTCATCTGATCCATTCAGATTATAAGGCATAAACCTCTCTAAAAAGCCTCAAGAAACTAATCCCAAGTCATCTCTGGTGAACCAAGAGGTTGGTAACCAATAAGTGACCTCCACTAATTTATGATTGTATCTCTCAACTAATAGGTAGTATAACAAACCCCATGTGACTCAAGTAAATCAAGGTTATACATCTCCCGATACTCCATCAAGAACACATAGGCATCCTTGCCTACACCACCACTAAACCTAGAAAAACTCAAAGATGTTTTACTCTCAAACCTCTTTTGATCCTCAAAAAACATAATTATACTCACAATAATAGGAGGCATAGTAAATCTGGTTGGCTGAGAACTCCTTCAAAGAGGCATCATAGAAGAAGGCTAAACTCTAAATTTCAAAATATCATACTCTAATATAGACGCAAAAAATTGCAAACACTATTTAGAACACAGGTTATGAAAATATCACATACTGAGAAACAAAATAAGAAAAGTTTCCTAATGATATCTTATATCCACTCGAAGATTGATAGGGACGTATACATATTGATCCGTGAGACTCTACTAGACACCCTATTCTTACACTGAAAAGACCAATGAAACCTAGTTACTCAAATACCAATTTTTCATGACCCGAAAACCAAAGGTCATAATGTCACTTGTCATCTATCACCCAAACTTATATAAAAATGGAAACTACTATAAAAAAACCCAAGGCAAGGCTTCTAAAGCAAAGTCGAACCACACAAATATGATATTAGCAAAAATACAATTAAGATACCACACCCAATCCCAAAATCGAGTGTTAAAGTGTACGAACCATCTAATATACTCAAAGTCAAAATATACATAGCATATCCAAAAAAAGAAAAAACTTTGTCTCTGAATGCATAGATCAACGGCTACCTTGAATAGACTCCAAATACTGCCTGAATTAGCTATTTGTGTGCCGCACTCATACCTGGATCTATGCTGAAAGGTCACAATAGGGATGAGTACGGTCCACTTATACTCAGTAGGTATCATAGGCTAATTGAGTAAAGTAGAAAATAAATACAAACTATGAGCACATCACCTGTAATCAAAAAATATCACAAATGATAGCCCATACCGTCTCCACTAACAGATCTACTATATACGCATAAAACAAATATAGGTATAAGAAGAAAATATAGATATACACGTATAGAAGGTACAAGTAGGGTAAAGAAATACAAATAGGCAAATATCATATCAAGAATAGAAATACAACACAGAAAATGCATAATATATATATGGGGTACAATGAATATGATGATGAGAAGGGGAAGGAGGATGCATGAGGTTGTTGTACAACCTCTATATACCTATCGAGCTCTACTTTTAGGTAGGACTGATGAAGGGTTCGTGTAATGACCCAACTCGAGACCTTGGCCACGACGGGCATCCCGAACTACACAGGCCTGAGATACCCCTGTCTGTGCCCAACCCAATAGTGATATTATCCAATCTGGGCCCAGACTCGCATGGCTTTAAAATATATCACTAGGGAGTAAGGCCTTCTCACTTATATACCCAGTATCTCTCCTATGTTTTATCGATGTGGGACTCCCTTCTAAGTTGGGGTGTTACATAAGTTTGTAATGACCCGATTAGATAAAATAGAATGCTAAACGGTGCTCATGACCCTGAAGGACCATAAGCTAACCCATGACTGATATCTAAACATGTATACTTCATAAGATAATATAATAATGCGGAAACATACACTGAAAGGACATAAGGTTCAATCATATACATAACTGAATAGTATAACATCTGTGTGGAGTAATAAAATACCTAAAACAAAATCAAAGTCTAAAACATGATAGTCTGTATCTAGTCTGCATCTAGTCTGAAAGCCTCTATTATCTAAAGAATCTAAAGAAGGAGTTGATGGGAATGTCCTCAACTAACTCCAACTAATAAGCTAATCAATGAGATACTAGAAAATCATTATGTCCTCGAAGGATGAGTACTCACTTCTACTCTGACTGCTGAATCTAGAATCTACTGCTGATCTGGAAATCGTGTCTTAGAACCTATGGTGTAACGTAAAAAGAAAGCACCATAGCGCGAATGCGTCAGTACATATATACCGAGTATACATGTGAGGTAGGCTATATGCAATGGTTGACATGCATGAATAATGCTAACTAACTGTCTAACATGAATGTGAGAATGCATGCATAAATACATAACTGTAACTGATAATGTGATTTCATAATTTCTGAGTTTGTATACTGATAACGTGACATGCTAGTAACTGATATGACTGATAATATAAAGGACTATAGCTGAATAATGCTAATAACATGGGTGACTACATCTAAGTATAACTGATAACGTGGGTGCTGACAGACCTGAATCTGATGGAACTATTTGAGTTTTGTACTGTATCTGAGTTGACTGTATCTGACAGTCCTAAAATCTAAAGAACTATGTGAGTTCTATTATTGATATTGATTGACTGTATCTAATAGTCCTGATTCTATGACATGAAACTGTAGGAAGTAGTATCTAATCGACATGCCCCAAAGGTGCTATAATAGCTAAGTTGGGGTCCAATCTTTGCCCTAATTAGAAGGGTTTCAATACCGCACCACTGGTAAGGAAAATATGTGAGTAACTCTCATATAACAGGTAACTCTAGTGAGAACGGTGGGAACCCTCACATAACAGGTTAAGCCACCTCATCTACCCTCATATAGCAGGCTACTATGTCTCAACCTATGCTGGCTACATAGTTCTGGAATACAAAGATTGCTTCTAGGAATCACACCCTCGTATAATAGGTGAGTCCCTATCCTTGGGTTCACTCAGTGCTAATTCCTACTCCTATCTGAATGGACACTAAACATGATTTACTGAACTGAACTAAGCATGGACTGAGTTACTGAATTTTCGTTCCTGGCGGAATACTACTGATATCTAACAACTGACTGAGTCATGAGATCATGGAGATTTTTCTTGAGTCATAAGACTATCTGAAGTCTAAGAGTTCATAGCTTGACTGAGAGTATCATAAAAACATGACATGGATCTAGGCACACAGCTAATATTTTGGGTACAAGTACCCCCTGGACTCGATGGAAGGAAACTGACATGATTTGATATTCTTGAATACATGATAATCACCACAATACATTTATTGAATCATTTCATCAAACGTCTAATAGGCATAAGCTTGAACATTTATGGGGCTTTTCATGATATCATGCTAGTAGGCAAACTTCCTTCATCTAGGCATTTTATCAAACATATGACAGGCATAGTACATGTAAACATCATGGTATAGCAATTAAACATCATAGTTCAATTCCAATTTCATCATACAAGGTTTTAGGCATGAGATTTCGTAAATCTTTGTCTATACTAACCAACCCACATGGAATTTATCATCAAATCATGGAATAGAAATCAATTCCTCATTTATCAACATGAAAGAGAACATACAAAGTATGAACACATGAAGAAAATTCATAACTTATAGTTGAAAAAAGATTCTTGGACTTCATGGACGAAAGGAGCCCATGAATGAACACTTTGCATACCTTAGTTCGTAATTTTGTGAAGATTGATGGTGGAACATTCTTGATATTGGACCTTCTATGAAAACCCTAGCTTGAATTCTTAAGAGTACTTGAGAAAACATCAATATTTTGGATGAATAAGGGCTAAATCCCGTGTTTGAAAGCTTATATAAGGGAAGGGGGGGGGGATTGACCCTTTTTAATTCTGGACACGTAATTTAATTTTCAGTAAAATTTTTCGAATTGGGCCCTTGGCGCGACGTGGCGTTATCGCGCCGTGTCACTGGAAATTAAAAATTGGGAAACTGTATGGCGTGATGCAGAGCTATCGCGTTGCCACCTTGTCTACGACCTGAAAGTTTAGCGCGATGTACCAGCATACCGGAGCAACACTGAAATTTGACAATTGCCATTTGAGCTATCTCCGCGACGCGCTGAAGGCTCGGGTCAAACACTATCTCACTAAAAGGACCTAACTCTTCATTCGGATGTCGTATTTGGGTGAATTATATATCGATGGAAAGCTTATTCAATTTCCCACATGATAGAAAGTGAAAATTATGGAAATACCACATGTATAAGAATGAATTCTTATTTCAAAGAAAGTTCTAACATCCCTGAGATGATTTTTAAGCTAAGAAAAAGCACAGGTATTACAGTTCATCAACCCATATACAACCAATATCCAATGCCAATATGTATAACTCCTCTCTAGCATCGGTAGAGGAGTTTTAAAGATGTCATATTTTCTATCAGAAAAAACTAGTATTTCTGCAGTGGAACCAATGTTTCAAAAATGAATATCACATGAGGATGTAATGCTTACAACCACCCAAATGAGAATAACCAGTATCCAACCAATATACCTACCATGTGAATCAAAAATCCACTCAAATCAACCAACCATCCACGATCCAGTACAATCCATAAACCATAAAGAGAAATATTCAAGGAACAGGTCAAACATACACATATCAATATCAGGTCAATAAAATCATATAAAACCCCACACGATCACACATAGCAAATAACATCTTAAAATCTCTAAATATTATCCACAAAACCCTCACAATGGCACATAAATCACCTAAATACATTTTCCATGATTCAACCCCATACCCATAGTATGCTTTTATATTATAATTAACTACCCAACCCAGTCTAGAAAATGTTAAGACATAACCTACCTCGAATAACATAATACCAATCCAAAAAGCTCTAAATATAAAGCCTTTCCCTTGGGAACGTCCTCAAAATCAACTAAAACATAAAAATAAAAATTCCACACACCACAAAAAGCCAACTTGCCTATATTGCCTAATTCTGAATCAGGGTCCCCCTAAAATGGGTTTTCAAAAAAGAAGGATAAAATCATAATTTTATTTTAGAAACATGTTTTCCATTCTCATAGGATTCTATACCTGAGAACCTATGCTAAAGTGGGGCTAAAATGAGGTTCAAATTAAAGAAACACCATTTTCAATCTATACGGACAAAATCCCCCAGAACCATTTTAAAATCAATAATTTGAAGTTCTTTTGAAGATGAAATCATGAGAAAAATGATAATTATAAGATTAGAAACTTACCCTTAGAAGAAATTTTGAGAACCCCTTTTGAATCGTCCAAATCAGAGCTCTCAAACCCCAACAATGGTGAAAATAGGGTTTTTTATTGTCAACTTAGGTATAAATCATGAAAAATAAAATATAAATTATTGGTAAATGGAATAAATAGATTTATAAATTGATAGGCAATGATTATACAGAAAAAAAACTCATTAAAAATCATCAAAATCAGAGTTTCATAGCTACAAAAATGCCAAAAATATGAAATAGGATCGATTTTCATCTTAACCATCAGTGATGGATGCTAAAGAGGCCTGGTCAAATAGTCAAAGGATTTCGTCAAATGGTCTAAGGATGCTAAAGTAGTCAACCAGCCGTTTTAGCGCCTATACTAGTACCAGCAACCTTCAAAGCTTGTTTTTGACCCCCAGAACTCATTCGAAGTCCAATGAACATGATCCAATAGTGAAATTTGATTGTGAAACACATTCTGGATCCAATGGAATCATCAAATTTACAAAAAAAAAAAGGGTCAATATCACAAAATTGACCGTTAAGATCTAATTTCACAACTTTTCAAATCGAGGGTTGAAATAAGATATAAAAGTCATAAAACCACACCAACTGTTACCAACCTCAAAGTCGAAGTTTCGGATTTGATGACATATTACTTTTTTTCATCTTATTCATAGATCCATAAATATTGACCAAAGTTAACTATAAGGTATTTCAAGCCACCAAAAACCACAAACTCGCACAAATTATACCGAAATGCATTGAAAACCATGCTAATAATCCCACACCCTATAAATACCAAAAATCCACCACGAGAAGGGGTCAAATGGCTAAATCATATAGAAATAATTATTTTACAAAAATTACCAAAAATTAAATCATTAGAGT
The DNA here is from genome assembly GCF_002878395.1 of Capsicum annuum. Lineage (NCBI taxonomy): Eukaryota > Viridiplantae > Streptophyta > Magnoliopsida > Solanales > Solanaceae > Capsicum > Capsicum annuum. Next base: position 185,350,673 of record NC_061111.1, read on the forward strand.
AATGGCCATGAGTATTTTAATATGTCTTGAGTCTAATGCAGGAAAAAATTTGGATAAAAATATTTATCAAGGAAAGATTGGATTATTTTTATACTTAACTACGATTCTCCAGATATTATGCTCACTGTATGCAAGTGTGCAAGGCTCCAATCAACTTTAAATAAATTTTGTCTCATGATGGTAAAAAAGACAAATGCATACCTCATAGGTATTCAAGAACTTGGATTATGGTATCCTCAATTCTCAAACATTGTTTTAATTAGTTATTTAGATGTTGAATTTGCAGGTGATAAAAATAACTGAAAAAGCACTAGTAGGACATACCAATTGTTAAATGATGTGTTAGTGTCATGGTATAGCATAAAGAAAACTTCCATTGCAATGTCCTTCATTGAATCTGAATAAATAGAAGTTGGAAGTTGTGGTATTCAATTAATTTAGAATTTGTATCATTTACTTAATTATAATCTATCATATGAACTACTTCTTATTATGTGTGGTAATACTAGTGGCACCAATCTTTCCAAACATACACTTTATCATTCAAAATGTAAGAATATTGATATTAATCATCATTTCATTAGATATCACATTGAAAATGATGATTTTGTGCTTAATTATGTTGATTTCAAAAATCAGCTTGCTGATATTTTTACAAAACCTCTCTCTATTAAGATACTCTATTTGTTGTGATCCTACCATACAAGAAAATGTACATGGTCGTGCAAGTAATACAGTGGCCCTTTCGAGTCGAATATCGATCCCACAGGGACTTGGTTTTGGCAAACAATCAAATAAAAGTATTACTAAAAAGATTTAATTAGTGCGAGATGTAACCTAGAGAGATTTTAAGAATTGTGACTTTAAAAGTAACAATAAATAATAATGATAATATAAAGTGCTTGGAACAATATAGAAAGGAATCCGAGGTTGAGGTTATGTGAACAATCCTCCTAATCTATACAATCTCGTTGGTTATGTTAATTATCTTTGTTGTTAATTCACGGGGTTAATAACATGATTATGATCTTCCAAGTCTCAAATTATCTATCTAAATTAGCCCCACAACTAGATCATTGAGTGGGGATATGAGAACTAATCTAAACACATTTGTATGTCATCTTGTATTTAAAACAAATGGGAAAAATTAGGTATATTCCTATCCTAACCGCCAATTTAATATTTAATTCATTCAAAGAATAAGAAACCACACCATATATTCCACATTCTAATCTAAAATTCCTCTTTTTGGGATCATAATCGAAATATATTTGTATTTTATAGGTTGCAAATCAATAGAATAGTAAAATCAAGAACATATGAATAACAAAATATGATAATCAACATTAAAACAATGTAATTGAAAGCTAAGTATTTATGTTTGTATCCTCAAACCTAGAATGAGGGTGTTTAGCCACCCATAGTTTTACAAAGAATCACAATTATGGAATTCATATGTAAAAACTAAAAGTAAACTACAATGAAGAAGAAAACCCTAATTGGAGCCTTACTTATGAGTTATCTCTCTCCAAACTCCATCCAAGATATTTAGGATAGGAGCTGAGTGTCTTATTTATAGTGTAGGAGGATTTTTGGCTGAAAATAACCTTGGGAGTAGCACGCCCTTATTGTGGATTTGATCACACCCAATATACACCTTCAATATGAAGATTATGTAGTCGCTATCAAATACAGTAATCCAATAAAGGTTGGGGTTAAATCCCAAGGGAATACATGGAACAGTGGCTCTTAATTGTTGTAGTCAACGGGCAAAACTAGAAAGTAAATAGGGGGTTTAAAGTGAATATCTCAAACAAGTAGCGAATATTAACTCTAGTTGTAATTCAGTCATAGACGAATAATAGGGTGGTGTTCCCCTTAGCTTCTAACTCTATAAGCTTCTCGTGCTCAATCCAACTATAAACTATTGTGTCTGTAGAGTCTAGTAAGATAGGTATCACCAACTGCCTCTCGACATCATTTGGTAAAGTTTACTTATATCCTCTCTATCTCAGAGTGTCGCATTACTAACCCTTACCTTGGACCCCAATTACAGCTATCTCCTTTTGGTCTCAAGTTGAGTAGATGGGAGTTAACTAGCTTAAGAAGATAGTACAAGTAAGCTTATATTGACAATTAAACCCAAATAACCATTGTGATTTCCTTTTCCCAATCTTTACCTCCCTCTCAGGTTCATAGTGAATGCAATTTGGATCCTAATGTGTGCACCCGTTAAGAAATTAATCAAAGTGAAGGAAACCCCAATACATGCAACAACAATGCTTTAGAAGGATCGAACACTTTCCCTATTTTGTTACGTAGCCAAGGTTCCCACAACCCTATCTAAAGGAGATTAGCCGCTCATGTTTGTGTGATGATTAAACTAATTCATGTTTGAAGGTATTTAACAATCACACAATAATCAATAACTAAAAAAACCAAAACTTTAACTTAATTAACAACCAAATTAATAAAGAATAATCCCACACCAAAGATGTATCTCAGAATCTAATATATATTTGTCAGTATAAAGAGTGTGTAAATTTTACTAAAAACACATAAAGGGTATTTATAGTACATGAGGAAACCCTAAAATTAAAGACCGGATGAAAAAAGACAAAAAGGGTCGGTGGCCACTTACTTATGTCTACAATGCGGTCTGGCAGTATGCGTATGTGCCACATACGGTTCGATGTAGACACATGTAAGTGTCAAAAACTTTTCATGCACTATTTTCTCTCAGGACTTTGGACTTATGGCACTTACCTTACCCATATGCGGTCCATATGTAGGCATAGGTAAGTGCCAAAAATTTTTCTTCAGCTTTTGCGCTCTCGGGATCTTTAATTATGGTTCATACCTTAGTCACATACGGACCACATGTGCTATATGCGGTCCAGATATGGACATAGGTATGTGTTAGGCCTTCCAAGTCTTGTAATCAAGCTTTCAAACTTTAAGTTTCAGCACATGCTTTGGGAACATACATCCGATAAGTTCCATAAATGCCCAAAAATGATCAACTAAATAGTCAAAAACTTTATTTTTCATCTTTTTCTTGACCTTATTATCCAAAACCTTTTTTTAATTAATTAAACAATGTCAATATAGATGAACCCATCAATTATAAACCCAAACACAAAGCTGAAAATAAGGTTCGGTCCAACCGAGTGACCCAACCCAAAAATCAAATAAATAAAAAGTAGTGTAGGGTTTCCAAATTGAGCTTAGAGTTAAGATCCACTTCAGAATGCCTATTTCATCATGTTCCCTTTCATCATGCTCAGTTCACTCTTCTTCATCTGTGGTTGCTCAATATCATTCCTTAGATACATCAATTTGGAGCTTTTTATAGCTTGCATAAGTAAGTGTTCCTCTTCTTTTTTCCAGTTGCTACTCTCACCTTCATTTAGCTTCTGGTCATCTTATTTTCTTTCTACGTCTATAGTTGAGATCTCTATGTTATGGATACTGCTAGTGTATTTTGGTACTGACATATAGGATCTAGTCTACTGAGGCTTATATCTACCTCCAAGTATGTTCTATTCCCCTGTTAGCTTAGTTTCTACCCTGTATCTTCCTTTAACTCTCTCTAACTTTGTTGAGCTATAGGTATAGCTAGAATGTAGATTTTGGTATGCTCGAATCCATTGATAGTTGGAGAAATTCAAATACCTCAGTTGCTTGAAATACCCAATCTGATGAGATTCCTCTTTGGTTGGCTGGTGTAGATAGGCTAATTGGCATTTTCACATTTTTGTTTATCTTATCCAGTTGTACATATTGCATGTGAAACTTGTTGTCGCCCTTCCAGTCCCTTACCCCTTTGTTGGCACTATTCTCACATATGGATATTGTTGTTTGTCAATATTTAATATCTTCCTGCCTAAGCTTGGTAACTGATTGAATAATGTGAATGTAAAGTTACTTTGTTGAATTGATAAATTAGCTAAGTAATTAGCTAGTTGGTTGCCCTCTCTAAATACATGTTGTTTGATTACCTGCTTCTCTTCTAATTACTTTATCTATTCTACAATGTCTGTTATCTTTCATAGAACTTCCCAATTCTGAATTATCAACTTCTGCATAGCTAGTGAGTCTATTTAAATGATGACCCTGTGTTGACCTATTAGCTTGCAATGAATGGTTGCATATAGTAATGCCTTTGCTTCTGCTTCCATGTTGTTTGTGTCTTCTATGACCGATCCTTCTGCATGTACTAAATCACCATGTGCATCCCTCAAACAAAATATCCATGAGCTCCTCCCTAGATTCCCTTTGGATGCTCCGTCTGTATTATACTTGTACCAACCTTGTTCTACCATCTCCTAGAATACTAACTTGAACTTGATAGTAGGTCTCAACTGGCTTAGCTATTGTAGTATATATGGCCATTTTGTAGGAAAATCCAATGTTGGCTTTCTAACTTTTAGTAGCATTCTCATGTGCCTAGATACATTATATTCTAATCTGTGGCCTGTCACCATTCTACCCTCATACATTATTGTATTTCGTCTTCACTATAACTCTCATAAGATGACTGTTAGTATTGCTCTAAAGTATACCTTCTCCCTTTTCTTCACCTGTGCTTCCCACCAAGCTTGTATTATTTCTCTCAATCTTAGACCTTGAATATTGATTCCTGTAAAACAAGAAAAATAGGATCATATTTTGTTAGCAGTATAAGATCTCAGTAGCACATGAGATATGGTCTCTTGTGCTGGGTTGTGACAACACCAATATTTGGAAGGACCTTGTACTCCCCATCTCCTTATTGTATCATCCACTGCAATTCTTCTTTTCCACATCCTCCACATAAAAAATACCATCTTAAATGGCATTTCTTTTATCCACAACTGCCTATAGAAATCAGAAGGCTCTTCTCTTTGTCTCACAAACTCCCATGTTATTTTGATAGTAAAACTTCCTCCTGGTTCCACACTCTATATTGTCTTATATTATTGTGTTTGTTGTTGTCCTAGTTTTACATTCTGTATCACATGCTCCACTATTTCCCAGGCAACACCTAATTCATTAACTTTTCATTCTACCTCCCTTCAATCATTAAATCTTTTACACTTTGCAGATTTGGATTCCCCTTCTTTACTGTCTTGCGGGATAGAATAGAAATATCCTAAACCGCTCCAATTATCAAACCATAAATGAGCATTCCCTCCTCTAACCTTCCATATAATAAGATGATCAATGATGTCTCTAACCTATAATAGTTTTTCCACACTTGAGATCCACCTCCCATTTTTCACCAAACTTCCTTTGGGTGTAGCCTTTTGCAGTACTTGTTAACCATATAATCACTCTAAAGGGTCTTCTTAGTTTTGAAATTCCACTAAATCTTGCAAAAGAGGGCTGTTGAATAATCTTCTAAAACGTAAACGCCCTTCTGCCTCAGGTAAACACATTGTATTCCATGATACCCAGTGCCTTCCTCTTCCCCCTATTGTACTACTCCAGAAAAATTAAGCAAATATTTTCTAAATAGTACTTAGCATATTTTTATAAGGATTCATGATAGACAAACAATGTATCGGGATGCTTTGAATCACATACTTAATAAGTACAGCCTTTCCTCCAAGTACAGCCCTTCTTCTTGTAAAAAACTGGGCATCCCAAGTAGGTGAAGGGAAAATCCTACCTTAAAATACCTATTGCTACCTCTGCTACTACCACTGCTCCAATTGAGACATTCTCGTGAAAGTATAATGCATTTTTCTCCTTATTAATTTTCAAGCCTGAGACATTCTCATACTTCTCCAGTGTTGCTGTGACCAATTAGAAAGTAGTCACCTCTGTCTTACATAGTATGATCATGTCATCTACAAATGCAAGATGATTTAGTTTTGAACTTCCTCTAGGCATTCCAAAAGTTTTGAAGTCTTTCCTACATAATAGCTGCTTCAAACTTCTTGAAAACACCTCTACAGCTATAATGAATAATGTAGGTGATAATGGGTCTCCTTTCATGATCCCTTTAGATGACTTGAAAAATCCTTCCGATTGCCTATTCAGTAAAATAGAATATCGATTATTAGCCAGCAATCTAAAAACCATATCAATTATTTGTTTAGAGAAACCAATCCTTCTTAGGACTTTAGTGAGAAATAGCCACTCAAACCTGTAATAAGCCTTTATCATATCCAATTTCATCACCATGTTAGGTGGCTTTCCACTTTTCCTAATTTCTAAAACTACTTTTTATACCAAAAGAATGTTTTTAGCTATACTTCTACCTTGCACAAAGCCAGCTTGTTCCTCAGACACTATGTCAGGCAACACTCTCTTTAGTCTTTCATGAATAGTTCTATAGAAGACCTTATTCACAAAATTGCTAAGTAAAATAGGTCTAAAGTCAGAAAATGTGTTTACTACTAACTTCTTTGGTAGTAACACCAAATTAGTATGAGTAATAAACCTTGGAAGCTCTTATCCACAAAAGAAATCTATGACCATCTGATGTATATCCTCTTCTATTATACGCCATGTATCTTGGAAAAAAGCACATGTCATTCCATCAAGACCAACAGCACTATTTCTATGTAATCCCATTACTGCTACTTTTACTTCTTCCATGTTTTGAATTCTCTTCAAATCTTCATTTGATGTTACTGTTATAATCTTTGGAAGAACCTCCAGTATTGAGAAATCTTCAACATCCTCTTGCTTATCAAATTATTTCTGGAAAAATAAGTCTGCAACTTCTGTTATCTCATCTTAGCTTTCCAACCAGATTCCTTCTGCAATCTAGATTCTCTGAATTCTTAATCTGGCCCTTCTACCCTTCACTATTGCATGAAAAAATCTAGTGTTCCTTTCTCCATTTTTGAACCATTGAAAACTAGATTTTTGTTTCCAGAAATCCTTTTCCCTTCTCAATTGCAATGCTAATTCTGCATGTGCTTGTGACAGCTTAATTTTATTGATACCTGAAGGCTCTTCTTTAAATTGTTGTTCCCTAACCTTTATTACTGCCTCCAAAGTGGAAATCTCTTGGAAAATAGTTCCAAAAGTTTGTTTACTCCACTTAGTCAGTGTTGATTTAGTATTCTTTAGCTTCTTTTGAAATTTTAGAAAGGGACTTCCATCAAAATTAGTACTCCAACTTTGCGTAATGACTTACGTGCATGATTCTTCTTTAAGCCAGAAGTTTAAAAACCTAAAAGGTTTAATCATTTGTTCTCCTGAGTTCCTAAACTGTAGTAACATTGGAGCATGGTCTGATCCACTTCTCACCAAGAGTTCTACTTCCATGATCTGAAAAAAATTATTGCATCTTATCATTCACCAATACACTATCCAACCTCTTGAATATGCAATCCTCATCAATTCTACCATTCCAATATGTATACTTGCTGCCTTTGAAGGAATTTTCCTCCAAGTTACAAGTATTAATACAATGATTAAAATCATTAGTTTCGTCAATAGTAATGGGTGGACCCCCTAGATTCTCTTCCCCATTCTTGATAATATTAAAATCTTCTCCTACCAACCAACGGTCCTGGATAAAGGTAGCCAATTCTCCCAAAGACTCCCATAGCTCTAATCTCTCATTCCGAGTACACTTTTCATAGACAAGGGTGACAAAGACAGCTGATTCTGCAAATTGGCTTTCCAGTTTGAGAGTAAGCTGTTGTTCTTCAGCTCTAATGATGTTGTACTCCATGAATGCATCCATAAATGCCCAAATTTTTCCTGATCTATTACCGACAACATGTTGCATTCCTAATCTTTCTTTGCATTCCTCAATATGATGACCATCCTGAAATGGTTCCATCAAACCAACAAAACCAAAATGATATTTTTCTGCATTGTGATGAGCCTTGTAAAAGGTTTTTGTGTGTTTACTGATTTGATATTCAAATTAAGGCATTCATTGTGAATTTTGTTTTGTTGTTTGACTCCTTGTCTGTATTGTACTTTCTCTCCCTCTTTTACTTTTCTTTTTCTGCTTTCTTCCATGCTTTGCACTCAATGACTAAATTTGCTTAGGATATAGATTCCCTTCAATAACTACTTTTTCAATGTTATCCCAGATCTTCATCATCCATATCCTTATTGTTTACATTTACCACCTCCATCATGATTCCTGCTTTCATTACTAGAGGTTCAATTCTTTCTATTATCATCTCCTGCTTATCATCCTTGTTATGAAGTACCATCATTAATTCTTTGCTAGTTTTCTGCTATTCTTCATCTTGCTTTTCTTTCTCTTGTGACTTTTGTACTTTAGTTGCCTTTGATTACTATACTGTCACTTCTTCTTACTTCTCACTTTCTGTGGTGATATTATCTACTTGTGCCTGATCCTTTTTATTATTGTTGATTGGTTGTTCTTCTGCTGCCTTTTGTTCCACCTTGCCAAAAGCCTCATTAACCCACTCCTTTGTGCTTTGTTTACTCTGCTGAATTGTTGTTTCTTGTGCCTCTCTTTTTTCTTAATTTAAGGCCTCAAATGCATTTGAGATCTCCATTTCCTTCCCTTTTTCTTCCACTACTTCTATAATATGTCCATAGTTGTCCTTCTTGTAATTGTTCCTTCTTTGTAGCCCTTGATTTTTTATGCTTGCTGCCTCTTTTTTCATTTGTTCAGTTTGCACTTCTTCCATTTCAATACTTTCTTTGGTTTCTTTTTGCCCTTGTGTCTTCTCATATAACTTTGGATGAAGGCTCCAACAAGTAATTTGATTATGGCCTTGTAAATAGTATTCCTTACAATATTTCGTCATGCAATCATACTGTATCTTAATCCATTTTGACTTTATTTCCCCACTAGTATCATCTTCTTCACTGATCCTCACTCTGTGGTAATTTAGCAACAAGGTCTACCTTAATTTTAACTCTGGCACAGCTAGGCCTTGTATGATTTTGTGTTGCCATATCTACCATCTATGGTTTCCCCACTGCAAAAGCTATTGAAAAAATAAAAACTTTGGCAAATCCGACATTGAAATCCATGCAATTCATGTTGTCATTTCTACATCAGTTTCAAACCACGAATCCCATTTCTGGGTTGTTATTTGCCAATACAAATCATTAGCCTTGATAAAGTATGCAGCTGTTGATAAAAGTCGAACATAACCTCCAATTGGTTCAACCTTATCAGTATGTGACGTATGTGACGTGAGTCCAGCAGTCCAATATTACATTCTCCCTTTAGTCCACATTGTGATGGTATAGATTTACGTAAAGCATAAACATCTAGTTTACCATATGAGAACTTACCAACTATTGTCTATTATAGAATCTCTTGTATGATTAAGCTTTTGACCTCAGAAGATTTCCACGTGACTGTGGGTTCCCCATGCAACATTATAACAGGTTTTGGGGGAACCCTAATGGTATCATTTACAGATGTTTATTTTTCAATAAATCTGCCTATTTGGAACTATCAAGCTCATTTTCTACTTAACACCTCCACACAGCTTAGGAACACCTCCATACTGTTTAGGATTGTCATCCGATGGGTTGGTCCCACCGAAAATCATAGCCATAATTGCCGGAAAAGATTAGTTTTGGAAGGATTTTGCATGTGCCAATATTAGGGTTTTTTCTCCAAAACCTAGTTTCCTGCAAAACATACCCAAAACGATGCTTAGTCAAGTAGGGTTGTTATCAATATGATATGATCACTAGGATTGTGTTCACCTTGACTTCTTAACTCCACAGACTTATCGGGCTCGTCAAACTATCTTGGTGCTTTGCATTCAAATCTAACAAGTTATGTATCACCTAATTGTCTCTCGACCTTTGTTTGCATGAATTTCACTCATGTCCCCTCAGTCTTAGAGTCTCGCATAACTAACCCTCATTCTGAATCTCAGATTAACTATCTCCTCTTAGTCTCAATTTAATTAGATAAAGGTTGGTAGATTTAAATTATTGTTGTGATTTCTTTTTTGCCAATATCTACCTCTCTCTCATGCAAGTTAGTATCGAATATAAATAGGTTCCAACTTACATTCCCACAACCCTAGTTATGGGGTTTAGCTGCTCATGATCACAAGAACATACATAGAATTTCATAGATGAAAGCATACAAATTATTTCATAAATAATTAAGAATGAAAATCCAATATCACAATTCATTATCAAACCCTAAAAATCAATAACAGTAATTCCAAGATCAAAAATGTATCTCAGAACTCAAAACAATGTAATAAATATATAAAGTGTGTAAACTAATAATGGACCATCCAATGGGTATTTATAGATACATCAAAAAAGTTTTTCTAAATAAAGTAGAAAATTAGAGTCGGCACCAACTTACAACCTCACTTATGGGTCGTAGGTGGTACCTATGCTATGTAATTAGGCTCGTAGGAATCAGAGAAATCTCTAAGTTTTTAGAACTCCTACCTTTGAGAGGTACCTACGGTCTGTAGGTACTACCTATGCCTCATAGGTAGTATTCGTAAGAATCAGAAGACAACTTCAACTTTTAAAATTTCAGGAACTCAACCTATGGATCCAACCTATGGGCCCGAAGGTAGGCTCATAGGTAGCCTCTCTTCTTCACTTCATCACTTTTTGCTCCTTATCTACTTCGAACCCTATTTTCCTACACAACCAACAAAAAGTACATCATATTTAACTAAAATACCTTAGTACTTGCATAATTTCTTTGTTTTAAGCATCGAAAGTAACATGAAACCAACACCCTCAACTTATAATGTTTGCATGTATTTAGGAAACCAATAAATAATAGAAAAACATGATGCTTAATTAAAAGAAACCTAAGGCACCTACAACGGTCAACTCAATTTAGCTCAAATTTCTTACCCCCTCCTATTAACATCTTTACTATGTGGATCCATGTAGCACAGTAGCAACAAACAACCAAGCATATATTTGCAATTGACACTACCTGTACAAATAAATATCTAACAATACAACCCATTTATCCTCACAGCAAGGAAGTCCTAACTCTCATAGTAAAATAATGTATGTCAAAGAAGGAATAATATTAAGACACTCATGCTCTCAAAAGAAGATCAAACAATGTGCATAAAATACCATAGGCTTGCCCTTATTTTCTATAACTTAGTTTTTTGAATAGTTGGACTAGGATCACTATAGGACTTTTCTAAGCTTGTAATGTAGGCTTGTGGGCAGGTATAGTACATATGAGATGTAGTGATTGACCCTCCTTTACATTACAATTACATTATTGACTCCACTAATAACTTGCACAATGGATTTGCAGTCTTAGAGAAGTCCTTAACGAACTGCCTATAAAACCATACATGACCCAAAAAACTCCAAATACCTTTCACAAAAATTGGTTGTGGCAATTTTCCAATCACCTTAATTTTATCCCTATTGACCTCTATCCCCTTTTTTAAAATTTTATGCCTGAGAACTATTCCCTCTTTGACCATGAAGTGACACTTCTCCTAATTCAGAACCAAGTTGCACCTATTCACATCTTTGAACTGCATTAGCCAAGTGAGTCAAATAGTAATCAAATGAGTCACCCACAACCACGAAATCATCTATAAAAACCTCAATAATATCCTCCACCATATCAGAAAAGATAGACAACATGCAATGCTGAAATATAGCGAGAGTATTACAAAGATCAAAAGTGATTCTCTTAAATGCAAATGTACCATATGGTCAAGATAAAGTAGTCTTCTCTTGGTCCTTAGGATAAATGGAAACTTGATTTTATCCTGAATAACCATCAAGAAAATAATACCTTCCTCTACGTATAAGACTGTCTAACATTTGGTCCATGAATGACATAGGAAAGTGATCTTTCTACGTCCAAGTATTCAGCTTTCGATAAACCACACAAAGTTGTCATCTTGTAACTCATTTTTCTCATTGGGGACCACAGTGACCCCACCCTTATTTGGCACATACTGTACTGCTGCCTGAATTATCATCATTTATCGTTTAAATGGTTAAACATAGCTCGAAGTTGATTGTGCCAACTATACCCTGGACAATTGGTGACAATTCAGGTTAGCTAGGAAAATGGAACAATCGATAGTTAGGATGTAAAACTCAGAAAATTGATAGTTCAGGTGTAGTTTTGATCATCATTTCTTGTATTTTAGCTGACTCATCATATGAAAGTTGAACTGAAAAACAATTTAGGGCTGGGAAATACTAAAACTACCTGTTTTTCGTCTGTCAAGCCATGCTTATGATGGTTTTGAGTTTGCAAAGCTTGCCTCTCCGTTGGAAGTGATTGTGGAGAATCAACCTGTGGAACCATCATAATTGGTGTAGTAGAAGTAGCCAAAGGCCAACATACCCAATTTCCTTGATTGTTAGTTTGAGGCATTGGACAACTATTAATTTGTCCACCCATCATTCCACTAATCTGTGTACCACTTAGAAATATCACTTTGAACTTTCTCTAGCTAAAGCATGACTAACTAAAGTGTCTAATATATTACAGGTAGTCGACAAAGTTGGGCATAGTTTTATAATATCTCACAACTCTAATTCAACATTAATTGAACATAAAAGGAGGATGTACATAAAAGCAGAAGCTAAACTACTCACTTGTTTGTCAATGATAATAAGGTTTTGGGCTATAACAATGTCTATAAGTTTGTCATTGATAATATGTTTTTTTGGCTATAACAGTGTCTACAACGGTTGGATCTGCATAAGTGATGAACCCAGAACTTCTAGTCTACCTGTATGCCTATCTTTCATAATCACCAATTCCATTATCTCTTCATACCTCTCAAAGTACTTCACAAATTGTTCTACCAAAATCTAATTTTCATTAACACTCTCGTTAGTAAATCAAAAACTCACTACAAAAAAAATTTAGTAATAATACATTTAAAACAATGAAGAAAACGAGCAAAGTAACAACTTTTTTTAAGCAAAATAAAAGATTAAGGATGTTACCTAAAGACCAAAACTATAACTTTTGTGTTCTTATCTCAATTCTCAGTAACAAAAAACCATACAACTTCCGATGAACTGAGTGAAGAAGAACAACAAAGTAACAAAATCAAAGATTAACAATGTTTTTAGATTGAGAAATAATGGATTTTCGATTGATTGAGAAATGGGTTTTCAAGAAAATCACACTACTATATCTTCCGTCTCCTTTACTCAATGAGAAATGGATTTTCTAGAAAATCACATAGTAAATTTTTGTATATGAGAAAGAAGTAGGGTTACGTTTTTTATGAGAAAGAAAGAGGGTTTTTTGATTAGTTCTATTGAGAAATGTATATTTGGCTAAGTAAAATATTGTGGAGGGAAATTAAGAAGTGGCCATAGATAAATTTTCCTGATTAAGCGTTGCCATAGATGTTCTATGGCAACAGTTTTAAAAAGCGTTGCTATACATATATCTATTGCAATGGCTCATTCTCAATAGCAACGGTTATAGTGCAACAATTATTTTTTGCAATGGTTGGAAGCGTTGCCATAGACATTCTATGGCAACGCTTTCACAACCGTCGCCAAAAAGTTCGTTGCCATAGGCCTAATTTCTGGTAGTGTTCGTATCTTTTGATGATAAAATAGTGTGTTTTTCATTTTCTTTCTACTATTTAATTAGTAAGGGAAGCCCTATGCCTTTTAGGTAGAATTAAATCCTTTACCATATCCACACGTATGCACTCATATACCATATCCACACATATGAACTCATTCAACCTTGTTCTTAGCATCAAAGGACGTGGAGTAGTGAACGAAGTTACTTCTCTCTTAACCTGAAAGATTTTGATTTTAAGCTGTAGTTATAAACAAATTTTTGATACAGAGTAGCATCGTAAATTGGCTCTATCCAATATAAATTCAAATTAGTAGAGCTTTAATACAAATATCGAACGATAAAATTTTAAAAAAGACCTCGTCGGTGTATAACTTTATTGGTTTTTTCAGACGGCCAAAATCTGTTGGTATTGACATGTGCAACAAAGTGTGGAACCCATTGGATGACATGGAAATAGTGTTCATGTGTCACAGTTCATGGCCGTCTTAAGGTCACATGGAAATGCTTGATTACAGGACAGGAGAAAAGAAAACGGGGTTTGATCACAGAATTTGGTTTTTTGTTTCCTACTATTATGTTCCTCATATATCTTCGCTTAGACCTTAACTTTTCACTTTTAGATCTAACATCATGCAACTGTTTTTATTATTTTATGACGATTTATAGACTATAATATTACAAAGAATATTATGTAGTTTACGGATGATTTTAAAAGAATGTAGAGTGCATATAGAAAGATAGTATCAATTTGATATCGGACGATACCATCTAAAATAGTTTCTTCAAGTACAAGAAGGAATAGTCAGATACCATGCAAAATGCATGATCTCTTTTAAGTACAGCTTACCATTATCCCTTTTACCCATAAAAAAAAAACAATTGGCACATATGAATGCTTAGGGGTAAGTCTCCTACAAAAGACCAAACGAATCTGGCTAGGTCTCAACATGATGTAAATAAGAATGACCTAAAGACTGAACTAGGTTGGGTTCAACTACAAGGCTATTTGGGGGAGCGTATGGTCAATGATGGCTGTGATTGCTTTCCACCCACTCCATACACCCTACGAGACTTGTTTTAAATGAAAGACTCGGGGTAATATATATATTATGACAGATACAAATGGTAATAGATAAGGACCATAAAAACATAGAATGTAGGCATCCAACAATGATAAAGGATAACACAAACAATAACATAAACAAAACCTCTATACACCTATAATGTCACACTAAGCTGATACAACTCAAAAATGATACTCAAATTCTAAATATCCCCAACAGAGTCGCCATAGCTATCATACCCCTTTTTTAACTCTAAAAAAATAATTATTTAAGTTCAGAGGGTTTTTATTATTAAAGTTAATAAAGGAAAAATGTTTTTCAAAAAAGGCTTGCAATTAAAACTTAGAGTTGCCACTTGACATTATTTGGTGCGCCAAGTTTCCTTTTTAGATTCCCTTTTTAAAAATAGTTGACTCTTGAAACTAATCCATGACTAGAGATTTTGCTTAAGGAATTTTATTGACCGAGGAGAAGGTGTTAGGCACCCCTCCATCTCGTGGTTTGATTACACAATTGCTTCATTAAGTTTTATTGGATAATATGACATTATGAGATGGAAAAACTTCACTAAAGAGCACATAAGAAAACATACACACAAACAAATAAAAGCTCTAAAAATAGTGTCCAGTCCATGTTATATAGTTCCAAAAATGAAAAAGTAATGAAATGAAAACCTATTCTATCCTAAACTAATCCTAAATATGCTACACCCGACATCTCAGGTCTTTTCCATGGACGTTGCTAAATACAAGATCTCACGGGGCATTCCCCGACCAATGAATACATACGATCTCGGGGCATTCCCAAAAAAAATGAATATAATTTTAATTTCATGCTGTAAAATAGAAAACCATTCAAACACACATTCAAACATTTGATAAAGATAGAATCCTAAAATTTGCCCACCACAACCTCAGATTTGCCAACCAATTCTCGACTGAAATATGATACTATCAAAAAATTCACAATTATATGAAAAATAACTATAATAATTAATTGAAACAAAGAATTTATCTAATTTTTATCAATTTAGAATTCCCACACCTAATTTAATTTTCAACAACATCATTAGCCAACTTCAATATGAAATCACCCTATCAAACCACGACAATTAAAGTTGTTCAACCATATTTACCAATATCACATCATTAACACATACAAATCACGTAATTATGATATTTCGCCCACTTACTAACGGCAATAGGGTAAACCAGACTTGCATCTAACCACTTAATAATCTCCTTCTTTACTACCTCTTACATAGATGGATTCAGATTGTATAGGTAGATTCAGATGATGTTGATGCTCAATGCTAGCCACACACTCTGATTTCAACTGAATCTTATGAGTACAAATTTTTAGGGGAATCCCAATAATATCCGTAATATTCCAACCAATGGCTTATTTAAACCACTGTAAAACTGAAATCAAGTCCGCAACCTTTGAATCCAACAAATCTTCTACAATAATAATAGGCAAGGTATTGTTTACCCCCAAGAATGCATAACGCAAGTAAGATAGAAAGGCCTTCAATTCCAAGAACAATGGATCCTTAATAGATAAATGAGCTAGTGGGGTCGATATATTCTTCAAATCAAGATCCAACTTCTTTGGAGCATAAGAACAAGAACATCTACCAATAAGTGCACCCACCATCTCATCATACTCATCAATATCGTTGCTATCAGAATTAATGATCACTGCCGCCAATACCTAGACACTAATTATCTCCTTAATGTGTGCAACAAATGCATCTTTATCTACTGTGTTTATTACAAAAACTACCCTCATATCTTTTAGTCACCTCATCAAGTGACGCACATTAAAAATAACATGTTCATCATTGAGCTTGATTTTCATCTGCCCTATCTCTATGTCAACCAATGCCCTACACATAGCTAGGAAGGGCCTTCCCAAGATAATAGGGATATCAAAATCTAACTCACAGTCAAGAATCACAAAATTAGCTGGAAATAAAAACAAATCTACCATCACCAATACATCACACAATATACCAACTAGCTTTTTCATAGTATGATTGGCCATTAGTAGTCTCCTAGATGTTGTCTTAGGAGACCCCAACTCCAACTACTTGTAAGAAACTAGCGACATTAGATTAACACTAACTCCTAAATCACATAATGCTCATGCAAAATTTAGGGACCCAATAGTGCAAGGAATGGTGGAAGCGTTGGGATCTTCTTTCTTCTTAACTATATATTGGGAAATAATAGAACTAAAGTGATGAATATTATCAGTGGCTCAAAACTCATCATCCAACTCTTAGTCACTAAATCCTTCATTTATTTGCATCATCGAGCATCTGCTCCAAAGCTTCCACAAGAAAGATATTCACAGATAATTCCTTCAACATCGATATGAATTTTTTACATTTTCCCTCTTTTATTTTCATTTTTAACCTTTGATAAAAAGGTGGGAGAGGTCATGAAATAGGCTTCAAGAGTGGTTCAACCTCCTTACCCTTTTCTTTATTATTATCAGATTATTTCTCTATACTTGTTGATTTATGGGATGTCTCACCATTAGTCACCAACTTCTCAGTTTTAGCTTTGGGTGCATCATCAATATCTACAATATCATTCCTCACCTTATCAACTATAAGTATATGTGGATCAATAGTAGCCTTACCACTCTGAATGAAGATGGCTAAGTAATGACTATTATTCTTCGAATTCTGAAAGGTACTTCTTAGAAGAGTGATGCTAAAAATGCTACCCAATCTGCTTGATTGTGATAGCATGTGATTCTACTTTATGGCTCAATCCCTATATATCTGCCTTAATCTCTTTAAGGCAACTCTCTTGGCTCTCAAAACCCTTCACCAGCTTAGCAAGCAACACTTCCATTCTAGATCCAACATCACAATTCCTCGATGGAACATATAGACCACCCTTTTTCTTATAATCATCCTTTCTTCTCAACTCACTATCTTGCTCTCTTCTTCAGTCCCTATACTTATCTCTATAGCAGTTTTGGCCTTGATTCCCTTACCTCAAGTTCTATGTGTCCTGATTAGACCCTTGGCCCTTGGCTCAAGAATTCGCCATCTCTCTATCTAAGTACTTTGCTTCTTCCTCAAAATGCCTAGGAAATTTACCTCGATCACCCATAATATTTACCTTTTCTGCTCTTATGTCTACAAATTACGTAGTAAGCAATCCAATCTTAGTCCACAGTTATGCTACCTCTTGAGCCACTATCTCATCTAGGGCTCTCTGTGCACTGAAAGCACTAATAGCATAAGTACCGGCACCCCTATACTTCTCCCAAATACACCATCCTTGGTTGGTTTTAGTAATTCAATCTAATAGCTCTGTATCTTGATCCCATCCTAGACTCATGAAAGCTCTACTTATAATAGTGTCAGTCATAGCTTTGGTATTAGCATCAAGTCTTTGTAGAATATATCCAGTAAGTTCCTGCCTGTAATTCTATAATTTAGAATATTCATCAGCTTCATCTTGAACCTCAACCATGTATTGTAGAGTGCTTCTGAATATAAATATATGAAATTAGAAATCTCATCCTTCAATTACAGCATTCTATAAGAAAGAAAAATTGGTCCAAGAACTATATCCTTAACTCATCCAAGTGATAATAGACCCATGCGACAGCTTTCCTAACCATAACATCGCTTCACTTATAAGAGAGAATGGGAACGACCTTAGTTGTAAAGCTTCCTGACTCACCCCCAGCAGATTATACAAAGTACAAATCCCCAGAAAGTTCATAATGTGTATGTTTACATTTCTATAGGTATACCAGCAAACATACCCTTTATATTAAGCAACTGAATTATTGCAATACTAATGTTAAATTTCATTTCTTGGAGCAATTCTGGAGGAATAATAACACTTGTCTCAACTAGTTCAACATACCCTAGATCTTCTTCTAGATTATCATAAACTGGCACATACTGATAAACTGGTTATGGTTGAACTTTATTTCTTCTAGCTCTGTCCATATTAAGTGTTTCTCGGTGATCTTCTTCTTTCTGTTATCTCTCCCTTTTGTTATCACATCGGGCTAATGCTAACCTCGTATTTTCTTTAGTTATTAACTGGTCAGTGGTTTGCTCGATAGTTTCTTGAATACCATGCAGAGGTGTCTATTCAATATGGATTGGTCATTATGAACCCCTTTGTGCAAGGCTCCATGCTCATACTCTTCTTATTTTTCTATCTTACGATTCTGTCAAAAGGTTCATTCAGGTTCAGGATCAAATAGAATCAAGGATTGCCTTGACTCCAAATACTGGGAATACATCAAAATATACCCTAAAAATAGTAAAAAACCAAAAACCAACAACCTCAACAAACTTAATTAATTAATCTGTAATCATATTCCCCAATAATGGCACCAAAAATTAATGTCACCCAAATTAAAACTCCTAGAAAGTATAACATGATCTCTTGTCAAATATAGAATCCAACAAGGTTAGGGTCAACCTCACAGGGAATAGGACAGCAATCTATCATGAACTTGTTCATATAGTTGGAAAGTGTAAAAAGTAAATTAGGGAGGGAGGGGGAGGTTGTAAGAACAGTAGTAATAGTAAGGATGCTTGGGAAGGTAGGGTAGTTATCAATATAAGATGATCACTAGGATTGTATTCCCCTGACTTTTTAACTCCACAAACTTATCGTGTGTTCCCCCTAACTTAATACGGGTCTAGCAAGCTATCCGATAAGTTCACGACCATTCACACTAGTCAAGCTCGGGAGTTACAAAAACTCCAATCCATGCTCATGCAAATGGACGTGGGTGAGTTGGTACTTGACCCACCAAATGGTTAAATATTTTTAAGTGAGAAGAGGAGCCTTAAAGTGTAATAAACTTACACTTCAAGGCCACCCCATGGCAAGGGTTGAATGGTTATTTTATCTTTCATTTGTGGTGTAATATAAATAGACAACATTAGAGTTATTTTGGCCTTATTTCATTCATATTTTGGAAGACAAGAAATACTTGTAATATTTTTGGAACTTCTCTCTTCTATTGGAGAAGCCCCAATTCCAAAAACTCACTAGTAGAGTGATACTAGTGTTGTCTCTTGGCTAGAAACTGGGATCTTGGGGTTCTTTGAGTTCTCTTGGTCCAAGTAAGAACTTGGTATTTATATTCATTAATCTTAGGATCCTTTCTCTTGTTAAGGTTCTTAGATCATTGAATATTGTATGTCAAGTTTCTATCTCTTTTGTAATCTTGTTAACTTTGTGTAGTTGAATCTAAAAGTCTAGTGAAGTTGTGTGAGGCTCTTTCGATTCACTAGAATTTTTGCCTTGTTATTCATCTCATTTTCTTGTTCAAAACACAAACTCAAAGTCTAGTGAAGCCGTGTGAGGCCTATTTTGATTCACTAGCAACTTGTTGTTCATCTTGTTGTTCTTGTATTTGTTGGAATCTCTTGATACATATATAGTCATGTATCATTTGGTATCAAATATTGTGGTTGATTTTGTTCCAACAAAATCAATCTTGGGCTTGGTAGTTGAAAAAATAAAAAAAAATATTGAAATCTGAAAATTTCAGAGAAAATAGAGAAATCTGCCCATCTTGTTCTTGGCCGAGAAAATTGTGTTGTTGTCTTGGTCGAAATTGGTTGTAGATCTACAAAAGATTTTTATTGTTTAGTTTTTTTGTGTGTGTTGATTTCTTTCTCATCAACACAAAAGTGTCTAAATCTAAAGTTGAGCTTAAGATAAAAGTGACTTGTTGTTGTGAAAACTTAAGGTTGACCGTGAAGTGACTTGTGTTGGGCATTGGAGTGCCCATTGTGGTATATTGTTGTTTTGTTCTTGAAGGTGTTGATGTTGCGTTCATATTTAAAATTTCTATTCATCCTATGTCTTAAAAGAGCAATAGATCGAAAAAGGTTGTAAGATAAAATTGAAAAGTTATTTGTGAGAAGACTTGCCAACATCACTTTTCTAGACTTGACAATCACTTTTTCTTAAAACAAGGGACCTTGTCTTAAGGAACTAGTAAAGTCAAACATC
>NC_061111.1:185374245-185392919 GCF_002878395.1 Capsicum annuum
CTTAAAACAAGGGACCTTGTCTTAAGGAACTAGTAAAGTCAAACATCACCTTTTGAGTTTGAAAAAGAAGAAAAAGTTACAAGACTTTATGTTTCCCTCACAATAACAAGTCATCCATTACAAATGATATAAAGGGACCAAGACTTCAAGTTGATGAATAATATATGTGGACCCGCGGTTTTCCAAGATGGCTCACTTTATTCCTTGTTCTAAATGCGATGATGTGCCTAGTGTATTCTCTTTGTTTGTTGATAATGTTGTAAAACTTCATGGTGTTCTGAGGACCATAGTGAGTGATAGGGATTCTAAATTCCTAAGCCACTTTTGAAAGTCCATGTGGGGTAGGCTTGGTACTAAGTTGTTGTTTTCGACTTCATGCCACCCATAAACCAATGGCCAAATGGAAGTATTAAATAGAACCTTAGGGTCTATGCTACGATCCATGGTTAAGGTAAAAATGACTTCTTGGGAGGAGCACTTACCGTTGATTGAGTTTGCTTATAATCTTGTTACACACTCAACCACGGGCATGACACCCTTTGAGTGTGCATACGGCATTAACCCCCTCGCCCCTTTGGATTTAACTCTTTTGCCAAGTGATCTTGTGGTAAGGTTAGATGGAATCAAACGGACCGAGTCAATGAAGAAGCTACATGAGAAAGTGAGGTTGCAGTTGGAGAAGAAAAAACAAGAAATTGTAAGGTGAGCCAACAAAGAAAGAAGAAAGCTCATTCTTGAACTAGGAGATAGGGTGTGGGTGCACCTAAGAAAGGATAGATTTCCGTCTCAAAGGAATTCCAAATTGATGCCAAGGGGTGATGGTCCATTCTAAGTGCTTGAGAAAATCAATGACAACGCCTACAAGATTGACCTTCCACCAGAATATCAAGTGCACAATACTTTTAATGTGTGTGATCTTTCTCTAGTGGATACGGTTAAGGATGACCAAATTCCAAATTTGAGGTCAAATTTCTCTCAAGATGGAGAGGATGATACGGGTCTAGCAAGCTATCCAACAAGTTCACGACCATTCACACATAGTCAAGCTCGGGAGTTACAAAAACTCCAAGCCATTTTCATCCAAATGGCCGTGTGTGAGTTGGAACTTGACCCACCAAATCGTTTAAATATTTTTAAGTGTGAAGAAGAGCCTTGAAGTGTAATAAACTTACACTCCAAGGCCACCCCATGGAAAGGGTTAAATGGTTATTTTATCTTTCATTTGTGGTGTAATATAAATAGACAACATTAGGGTTATTTTGGCCTTAGTTCATTCATATTTGGAAGACAACAAACACTTGTAATATTTTTGGAACTTCTCTCATCCATTGGAGAAGCCCCAATTCTGAAAACTCACTAGTAGAGTGATACTAGTGTTGTTTTTTGGTTAGAAACTAGGATCTTAGGGTTCTTTGAGTTCCTCGTGGTCCAAGTAAGAACTTGGTATTTATATTCATTAATCTTAGGGTCCTTTCTCTTGTTAGGGTTCTTAGATCATGGAATATTGTGTGTCAAGTTTCTATCTCTTTTGTAATCTTGTTAACTTTGTGTTGTTGAATCTAAAAGTCTAGTGAAGCCGTGTGGGGCTCTTTCAATTCACTAGCATTGTTGCCTTGTTATTCATCTCATTTTCTTGTTCAAAACACAAACTCAAAGTCTAGTGAAGTCGTGTGAGGCCTATTTTGATTCACTAGCAACTTGTTGCTTATCTTGTTGTTCTTGTGTTGGTTGGAATCTCTTGATACACATATAGTCTTGTATCATGACTTCTTAACTACACAGACTTATCGTGTTCATCAAACTATCTCGGTGCCTTGCATGAAAAATCTAATAAGTTATGTATCACCTAACCGTCTCTCGACCTTGGTTTGGGTGAATTTCACTTGTGTCCTCTCGATATCAGAGTGTCGCATTAATAACCTTTTATTCTGGATCTCAGATTAACTATCTTCTCTCGGTCTTAAGTTAATTAAATTAAGGTTTGTAGCTTTAAATTACTACTGTGATTTCTTTTTCCTTCTCTACCTCTCTCTCTCTCTCAAGTTAGTATCAAATAAAGGAGGGTTCATAAATTTTGCAACTGTCAAGAAAGCAATCAATACGAAAAAATCACAATACATGCAAGAACACCAATTTAGAATTACTTTGCACTTCCTCTGCTTTATTAATTCACCAGGGTTCTCACAATCCTAGTAATGGGGTTTAATTGATCATGATCATAAGAACACACATGAATTCACATATGAAAGCATAAGAATGATCTCATTGATAATTAAGAATTGAAACCCAAAATATCAATTCAATATCAAACCCTATAAACCAATAGCAGTAATTCAAAGATCAAAAATGTATCTCAAAACTCAAAATAGTGTAATAAGTGTAGAAAGTACGGAAACTAAAAATGAAACATCCAATGGGTATTTATAGATACATTAGAAAACCTATCCTAAACAAAGTAGAAAATCAGAGTCGGCACCAACCCACGACCCCACTTACGGGCCGCAGGTAGTACCTATAGGGAAAAAGTAGGTTTGTAGGAATTAGAGAAATCTTCAGGTCTTCATAACTTCTATCTATGAGGGGTACCTACGGTTCATAGATACTATCTATGCCTCATAGGTAGTCTTTGTAGGAATCAAAAGACAACTTCAACTTTCAGAACTTTAGAAACTCAACCTACTCCAACAAACCTCTCCGCTTCACTTCATCACTTTTTGCTCTTTCTCTACTCCAAACCCTATTTTCCTGCATAACCAACACAAAAGTACATCACATCTAACAAAAAATACCTCGGTACTTGCATAATTTTCTTGTTTTAAGCATCGAAAGTGACATGAAATTATGGCACATCACTTAACACGCACCCTCACTAGAATTAACCATTAACAAATTGGACAAGGGCGTGGCACACCCTTATTTTGAATCTCTGAGGGCGTGGCATGCCTTCGAGCTTAAAATGCCATTTTTTTGTAATGTACTCTTTCCATTTGTCTTCAAATCCCACACTTTTTGGATGCCTTTCCAACTCCATTTAAGCTTGTTTTGCTTTCTTACATTGCTCTTAACATGTTCAATGGTCTCATACAACATCAAGTATCAATCATTAGTTCATATAATGCAATGGAGTTTGTCAAAGTACACTAGAACAAGCATAGCTCAAGCTAGCACCACTAGTTTTCTCATCTATACTCTATGTGATAATTTTGATTCTTAAGTTTTTCAAGTTACACTTTAAACACTATGAACATGTCACTCGACCATAAACACACAATTACACACTATATAGCTCTTTAAGCACATCAAGAAGTCCTTAAAACTAAGTTAAATATGCATAGATAATGATACTTAGGAATGTAAATACGCCTTCGATCACCATTCTCTACAAAAAAAAGGCTTGACATTACTAGTATTTAAGTTTTTTAAATATTTTTTTATTTTTCAAAATCAGTCTCTACTTATTTTCTTCCTAGATTGAACTATTTACTTCCTTATATACAATCTAAATGCATTGTGTGCCCCTTTTTGAAGAAATCCCTTGATTCCATACTTTTATCAATGCTTCTCTTTAATCTAAAAAGTAACTTTTCACTTCTCATAATTACACCGCCTTCAAGTCTCTTTAGTCGGGTCATCGAATCGACTCTTTATATTCTTTTTTCTTTTAATAAAACACTCACATTCAAACACTCTCTTACTTATTCTCTTTGATAATGCCTAAGACTGGATCTATGGCATCTCATCCTCCAACTCCAACCGACTTTTCAAAAAACTCCTCCTCCAACATTCTCAATCTCTCTTTTGACTCTTTCGATGGAGAATCTCATGTTCCTACAGAAAAGATCTCTAAGAAACTATCGAATGGTGATAAAGTATCCTCTTGCAAGAAATACTGCTAAGAAATCCATATCTCATTCACTGAAGAACATGCAATAATTTTGGGGGATTGAACAAAAGAAAAAAATTGAGAACTTCAAGAGTCATTCTATGGTTTCTGGGAGGATGATAAATGTGAAACAACTCAAGGAGTCTCACTGTCCGGTAAGTGATATCTTTAAGGACCAAAATTTAAAGTTATTTCTTAAAATGTGGTATTGAAGTTTATAAGGATATTATTCCTTTGTTCTATATAAATATTTATGTTTTGCAAGATAATGGAGAACTTGAAACCCTAGTCTTGGTCACTAGGATTGTGGTAAATAACTTTTTATTTGATAAAATTTTTGGTATTAACTCTTCTGGTGAAATTCCTTACGTAAATGTTGTCTGGACCGATGATTTTGAAGTCTCTTCCAAAAGGTTCTGGTGCTAATCATTTTTATTTTAGATCTATTCTTATGATTTAAAATAGAATTTTAGCCCATATGATTATTATTACCCTGGTTCTCCAAAAAATCTCTCTCAGTATTATACCTACTAAGAATGTGTTTGTTCCATACTATTTATTTAAGAAATATCGCCAGAATTGGGGTCTGTGGTTTCGATAATACATGCTTGAAAGTGCTCAGGTCTCTAATACTTCAACTAGTCTACCTTATGGAGACTTATCAGTCACATTCGCATTCACTCTACGATTAATCTCTCTAGTTTTTCTGTAGTGGATGTAGTTGCCACTTATGACACCCGAGCTTTTAAAAGCATAGGGTATGTATTTGTTGACTTTCAATGGTATAAAAAGGATTCTGTCAAAGCTAGAGTTTCAAACCAAAAATTTAAAGGCCCTAGTCAAATCTGCAGTTGTGCTTGTAAAGGAATTAGAAGGTTTACATGAGCATTTGATGACTCTAGAAGAAAGTAAGATATCTCTGTAGGAAATAATTGGTAAAATCTATCGGGTGACAAAGGATATAGGTGCTGATATAGCCAAATTGTGGCAAGCGGTGGACAGCTTAAAGAGTGAGGAAGTCTAAACTGTGAACAAATTGGTTTGGCAAGTTTACTGTATCAATGTAGAAGCCACCTTCTCCCAAAATAAACTTGTTGCCACATTTTAGATGTCTTTCTACAACTTCTTAGAGAACATGCAAAGATCTTATAATCTCTTCTACAGGAATATGGTCAACAGCTTGACCTATTTTTTAAGAAAATGGATTCTCTAGTTCTTGATTTAATAGGGGTTTTACCTATAAAATAATTTTTTTTGCAACTTTTTGAACTACTCTCTTTGACTCATCCCCTCTATTAGGGGTCTATCTCTATTTGAACTAGTCTTTTTGTTTTGCTCTAATGCATATCATATTCATGTGTCATCTATATATCTATCTGCCTTTTCTTATTGATTATGCCAAAGTGGGAGAAAGTACAGGTAAAAATAGCAGCACAGCTTGAGAGGGAGCTAGCACAATCTAAGGGGAGAGCCAATGCAAAAATTAGGGAAGTTTAATTATTAAAAGTTTTTACTTTTGTCATTATCAAAAAGAAGGAGATTGTTTGCCCCAAATATATAATTTTAGTAATGACAAATTAATCCCTATTTATGTGCATGATTAATAAGTAATCAATCGGTCAAACATATATTTGAAAAGAAAAGTCACACTCAAAAGGAAAGAATCAATCAAGATCTCAAGTCAGTGGAGAGGCACAAAAGGAAAGAGTATATTCTACACAAGGCATTTCAAAAATAAGAAAGAAATATGGGTGTCTGGTATGGACATATGACATCATCTAGGTATTCAAAATTCATCCTAGATGACCCCAAATATTCGGGTTATCCGAAGTGATAAAGCATGGAGTTAGAAGAAAGAAGATTCTAATTTCCCCAAATCAAGTCAAATCAATCTATATATGGTTGGAGGATATCGGTCAAGATTCTGATACAACTAGCTGCAACAGTCTCATCATTCAAACTTGTGCATAAATAGAGCATAACATGCTAGGTTAACTTTGTACATCTTCACTTGAGCAATATCCTAGTTATTCTAAATTCTTATACAATTTATTGTAATACGTTATAGTGAAAATAAAAGAGGGAAGGAACTAGAAGCTATACCAGTAGAGGTTGCTACCTTTTATCAAAAGTTATACCATAAGCTATTGGGAATATCTTTAGTAATCACTCAATTTGCTCTAAAGGAAACCTATGTAATCTAAGGGGATCGAAAGTAGGTGCCACAGGGTGTTCCAAAACAGGATAAAATTTCTTATGTCTTTTACTTAATTTCTATATCTTTATATTTTGTTATTGCTGCTTTTATTACTGTCGTAGTTGTGCAGAAAATTCGACTAACAAACTATCTTAGTGACTATGAGAAGAAGAATTTTAATTCACTCACCCTTATCCCCACCTAATGGCGGATCTATTAAGAGCGGTGAGGGCGCCACGCCACCCGCAAACTTTGACGGAAGCTCTTTCTATATATTTATATATATATATATATATATATATATATAGAGAGAGAGAGAGAGAGAGAGAGATGGATATAGTTAAATAATAAACATGTCACCCAGACTACTGAAATACCATTTGGTGTGAGTGATAAAGTATCACATTTAATGCCCTTTGGTCGCAGCTTCAACCTCTGCTAGCAACCTTTATTTTTCCCCTTAATTTTAGCCATGAAAGACTTAAATTAATTAATAAATCTTATATACTGTTTATTTACATAATTTTCTTCTAAGTTTTCATGGTTTGGTTGATAACAATTTCAACCCCTTAACTTTAGCCATGAAACTTATATTAATTAATAATTGTTATATAATGTATTATTTTACAAAATTTTCTTCAAAGGTTTCATGTTTTGGCTTATGACAATTTCAATTAAAGCAAAACAACCCCAATTTTTCATTAAAGCAATCACAAGTTTTAACATTGATATTTCACTATCCATTCATAGCTGCTCAAAACTTGACTATCAATTCGTCGTCGAGAATCTCATTCCTCGTAAAGTTGAGTGGAAGAATGTGGGCGTTAAAGTTTCTTACAAAGAAATTATTCTCTGGACGAACACGTTAGGTCTTTATCATCAGCAAAAAATGGAGCGCACGTTACTGCACGTGAATTTTAATAATTCGCCCGTGGAGATAATGAAAGATGACATGGCTAAGGACCTGAGAATTACTACTGGATATGGAAATTTCACACTAGATGTGGAAGGACTTTACGACTCGAAGAAATTTAAAGTTAACTGTAAAGATATGAAGATCCATGATTTTTCGTCATATTTACACAAGAGCGTTTTCTAATATCATAACACAATAGCATCCACAATATAGTACTTAAAAGAGTTAGTAGAGACTTCTCCCATACGATTATGTTTAGTTTTTAATATGTAGACCAATTGGTCAAACCGTATTCAATAATATGTTTTTAGTATATTTTTGTGTCATCTAATTAATTAGCGCCATGAACTGCAATTATTAACTTCCGCACATTCCCAATTTCAATCCCAGTAGTCCTTTCCCTTATTTTTTCTTACTTGAATCGAGAAGTTCATTAACACCAAAACCAAGATGGTGTCCAAAATGAATTTAAATTGTATCCATCCAACAAAGCTAGAAATTTTGTGAAGAGTGTTCAAAACTTTAGCATATATCTCTTAAAGTCTTTTTAATCTATATACACAATATTATTTTTCATATGGACAGTATAATTTTTTGACGAAAGATGTTTGAGTAACCATCCTTGGGTCAATGTAGTGATGCCCCTATCCATTGACAATGTAAAGAATCTTACGTGTGCAATTTTAGCTGCCATAGTAGGTTACTTTGCATTAACTGAAAAAATGTTACTTAATAGTGTATAGATGTTAAACTCGTCAAAACTTAACCATATAATTAGTTAACGAGTTATCCTTATGGTTATACTAATGCTTTATGCTTTTATTTCTACTTTACGTGCTCGTTTTTTCGTAAGGATTATAGGCTTAGCTGATTGAATGGTTAACCACATTGGGGGATGGCAGTTTCGAGATACCCAGAATGACTACATTGACAGAAATTATTGTCGATCTCCACCATCCATTACTGCAATGATGACTGACGACTGTTACAGTGGTAAAACGAACTCTATCAAAACTAGAGAAAAGGGGGGAAGTGAAGTGGAGTGGTGGATAGTACTAACACTATCCTGAATTGAACATTTTGTAGTCATCTTTAATATACCAATGTTGTTTCTTATTTGAAGAGGACTAAGAAACATGTTGGATGCTGAAGGGTAAGAAATTTCTTATGACCATTTATCTGTTTGTACGACTGTCGTTATGCCTTCCGGATTGAAGAGCTCTTCATATTTATTTATTTTATTGGTGCAAAGGTACTTCTTTATTTTGCCCGGCGGGATCATGGTTACAGGAATGAAGAATCAGAAGTGAATTACACCATCAAGCCATTTTAGTCATGTAAGTCCTTGGAGGTATCTTATAAGTGGCTCTATAAAGATGAAATCTAAACTTTATTTCAGAGTCCTTAATTATTTTGGACGTTTTGACCTTCAAATCTAATCATGTTCTGAATGTGCTGTTAGATCTTCTCATTCAAAGACACTGCACTAGGATATTCACCTTCAGATTAAATCTTGGCAACAACAATTTCTTGTGCGTCTTGATCCAATGAGGATAAACTATTGAAATTGAAAGAGTACGTAATTACTATTTAATGTAAAAGGAACACAAGATATTGTACTAATTTCACGAACTTCATTTAACTCTTATTGAACGTGAGAAACAAAAGCTTCCATCTGTCTGCTAGGTGCAGTAATCATCAAGGCCACAACCACAATATAAAATGGATCATTTCTTTCAGCATATGATCCTATAATAAATCAAACAATAATGCCCTATCAGGGGTATTGGACTAAAAAAAATTGTTGCCGATTAATATTTCAGGCCCCGGCCTTTTGCTCATCTAGATTTGTAAGATGAAGCAGAAGGAGGGGAGAGGAAAAAGCTATTCAAGCTGATGCTGTTTCTTGCAGGCCGAATTCTTTCAGGAAAACAGAAATAAGACTAGGTCTCTTCTCCTACTATTGGCTCTCTCAATCTCATTGCTTCAGTTTGTAAATAATTGACTCCCTAGAGTAACTGTGGAAGTACCTTCTCCCATTACAGTTGTGTGCATGATCTCCCTCTCAAGAATCTTTTCAAGATCCAACACAACCGTTTCCATGGTTGGTCTATATCTACCAGGAAAACTCATGCATCTCAATGCCATCTTGATCAAATCCCTCATCACTTCTGCAGTGAAGCTTCCCAGCAGCCTATGATCCACCAACTGCTCTGAACTCAGCTGTTTTTCAACCTTTAGCCAAGTTCACATAAAGATTCGGTATAAACATGATAATGGTGCTTTTTTTAATATTGAATTTGGTAAACAAACTTACCCAATCAAGTACACTTTGGTTTGATCCAAATTCATCAATATGTGAAGCATCCCTACCAGTTATGAGTTCTAACAGGAATACACCAAAACTGTAAACATCACTCGCCTCACAGAGAATTCCAATTTGATTAATCCTAAACAGGGAACAGAAAACATATCAAAAAGTGCGCAGAAGTCAAGTTTTACTATGGAACTTCAAATGAGGCAAAGTGCTATTTACTCTGGATCTCTAAAAGCATTGACAGTACTCGATCCAGAAGGACCTGCATCATCAATTTTCTCAAGTAGCTTAAGAATCCCTGCATCTGCAACTTTCGCAATGAAGTCCTCATCAACCAGAACATTAGCTGTTTTAAAGTTCCCATGGATTATTGAAGGGCGTTGGCCATGTAAATGACTTAAACCTGTTAGAATTTAGAACAAATTTAGAATCATCCTTGTTTCTGTTTCTCATTCTTGGATAAGTCCTTGCACTTATCTCGAACGATTCCTTTGATATACCTTTAGCTGTTCCAATAGCAATCGATAACCTTTGCTTGAATTCTAGCTTTGTTGCAGATTCCTTTCCTGTGTCTGACAAAAGAACCAATATTCAGCTTTGGCATATAACGACTAATGTATATGCAAGACTGTCTATAGAGCCCTACCATACAAGTGATTGTGCATGCTTCCATTAGGCAAGTACTCAAAAACCAGCATGGAGTATCCACTCTCTTGGCAGTAGCCTAAAAGACTGACCAGGTTGCGATGATGAATCCTTGATAAATGAGCAATCTATTATTGGAAATGCAAAGTTAGAGCTAGCTACCTTTAGAAACATATGTGTGACCCTTTCATTGATCAGTAAAATTGAATTAGATGATTTGAATATTGCTTAGACTTTTCCATGTTCCTTTGTGGTTCTAGTTTCCACTTGTTTTCATTTTTGTTAAAATAGGAATAAGAAGTTCAAAATTGTATGGGTTCCATAAGAAGGAAATGGATGAAGTGAAAGGATGAGTAGGATAATCCATTCCTTGTTGTCCTTACCTTTTCTTTCTATTCTATTAAACAATCAAATCCCTTTAATAGCTAGACATACCTCTTCAGTAAATTCCTGTTTCGGAGTCCCTAAGCGCCTTTTTATAGCAACCACGGTTCCTTCACAAAGCAACCCTTTGAAAACCAGACCAAAACTCCCACAACCAATGAGATTGCTCTCATCAAAATGCTTTGTGGCTTTCTCCAACTCTTCCATTCTGAACAGCCTTGGTGGAGCAAAATATGCGCCGGGTCCTCCACTTTTCAGCTCCACTGAAACTACTTGACCAGTTCATATAGCAGAAAGTAGAGTTACTGGGAATATTTGAATGTCTAAATAGCTCAACTAGTCATGACTTATTTTTCTACATTACCTACTGCAGATGGGTCTGAAGAAGCTGAATCTGAATTCCTATTTGAATCCTTCCTGTTACGGAATGCCCGAAAGCATACAAAGAAAATTACTCCCAAGAGGACTACTGCCCCTCCAATTCCTCCTGCTATAGCTGCAAATGAACTTGCCATCCTAGAAAATCATCCAAGTGATTTGAACATTGACACTTAGCTTGTGGATCAATGAAGAAACCTTTTAAGTTAAATTACTGTTGAAAAGTCTGAAATATTTTCATGTCCTCCTTCGTAACAGTGCTAAAAACCATACGGATGAATAAAAGTACCCAACTTGAACTCCATCAGCATGAAGGTGGTGGTCCTATTGATTGTACATTTGTGTACTAAAAGTAATTGCTGACAAAAACTCTGAACAATGTTGATCTCAAGAATCCATCTGAGAAACAGCAACTATGGTAAGGAAACAATGCTGCCAATTTCCTTCCATGAGACAACTCATTAGCTAATTTCCATTGTACCCCACTTTCTTGTCCATGCATTCACACATGCCAATATGTCATTCAAAGAAGCTCTACAATAGTTGAAGAGCCCTCTTTTTTTTAGCCAACGCAAATCTCTTTCTGCTCAGTAAAACTAAGAAAAGGGAATTAATATCAGTGGCTTTCTTCAGATTCTGTCTCTCTTTACACCAATTCAGTGAAGATTACACACCTTGTCAGTTGTACAAGTACTTTTTGATGCCCGTGTAGAAAGATAGTTGTCATTGGAGATATCACTTAAAGGTGTCTAACAATTTCCACACAGCAAGAATATTATCGTAATAAGATAAAATCTTGATATTGTGTTACAAATCTCAAATTTTTTACATGTAATTACCAATAAAATGTGCTTTAAATAAAGTCTTGGGAACCTTTCAAAATAGGAAAATAAAGAAGAGAGGTTGTCATCCAATATGAGTAGTTGTAAGTGTAACTACAACACATATATAGTATAATACTACAAGTAAAGTCTGAAAAGAGTAGAATATACATGGACCTTATCCGTGGGACACTGAAAAACCAGCTACTCAAAAGAAAAGAGATGCAATTGATAGTAAAAAAGTTGTTTTACTAGGTTAGGAACAGTGAAATAAACTACTACTAACTTTTACTGGACAGACATAATAATTGAAAGGAATCAAAAGAAAAGGAGAAAAGATCCATATATCAATTTTAAGTCTTTTCCTTGTATCCACACTATGAGCCTTTTTGCTTTCTTTTTCTTTGTGTGACCTAGAAAGAAGGAGAGTCGAGAAAATCAAGTGGGAGCTGATAAAAAAGTTTTTAAATTAAAAATCAGCTGAGGTCAAAATTTTATTTAAATTATGGGTGTAAAGTGTAATTTTTAAAAAAAATTTAATTTTTTATAAAGCCCTCCAACTCCAAATTTCATATTTTAGAACTTCCCTTTTCTTATTTTTCAATCTTTCTTCTTCTTTTATTTCTCCCCATCATCTTCTTCTTATTTTTTTCTCTCTCTAGGTTTTCCTCTTCTTCCATCTTTCTCTTCTTCTTTTTCTTTCTCTTTTCATTTCATTCTTTCTTTTTTAATTTTCATGGATTATTTAAAAAAAAAAAAAATTAAAAAGTTTGAAAAGAAAATTTTTGATTTCTTTTAAAAATGAATGAAGAAATAATTTAACAAATTCAGTAACTACGAGAGTTGCTTCAGCAACTACGGTAATTGTTGCAACAACTACTATTAATTGTTGTGTTACAACAATTATTGAAGTTGTTATAGCAATAATCGAAGTTGCTACAACAACTATCGAAGTTGTTGCAGCAATTATCGAAGTTGCTGCAGCAACTATCGAAATAGTTGCTGCAGCAACTTCGATACTTAATTTTTGAAAAAAGATCTGATTGGAGGAGCCCACTAAAAAGTGATTTTTATGGTAAAAATGGAGATGGTGGTGCTGGTGGTGACGCCGAAGAGAAGGTGGCGGGGGGCGGGCGGCAACAAAAAGGGTGTGAAGAAGGAATGGTGATGATGGTGTAGGGATCTTTGTGTAAATATGGGATAGGGATCTTTGTGTAAATAATAAAATTTGAGGGTTTTAAAATTAGTGTCATTAACACTAATCTTAAAATTGTCACCTCTACTCAATATTTAAGACTTGTGTCACTCTTTTTTAGTTTTGAAACCTTTTTGTCACCCTTAATTAATTTGCTCAAGAGAATTTTTGTTATTATTTTTGAGAAAAGACACCATTTCTTTCCGAACTTGTTCTCTCAACTTACTTTATCACTTAAACTTAACTTCTGTTTATTTACCCCTCTTAATATCTTTAAAGTTTATTATTTTCACTCATCAAGATTGAATACCACTCTCACAACGGAGAGTGTGTTACACTCGCCTACACATCAACGCCACGTCGGTGCCACGTAAGAAATTACTTTCTTGTCCATGCATTCACACATGCCTTATTTTTATTTATTTTTTTAAAAAAATAAAAAATATATATGTATTATTTTATTTATATAAATATATATATTTATTTTATATATATACATAATTATATATATATTTATATATATTAAATAAAAAAGGCAACCTCTCCCCCCCCCCCCCCCCCACCCCCCTCCTCTTCCTTCCCTCCCCCCCCCCCCCCCCCCCCCCCCCCCCCCCTTATTTTTGCAAACTTTTGCAGCCAAGTACCAACAGTATAGCAACAAAAATCATGTCAATGGGATTGTATTCCTTAGTAGTTGGTACTCCATTTTCTCTTTGAACAAAAAATATAGTACTATATCCTTACAACATTAGAAACTATACTCGTCAGTTTAACCCCTAGAAACTTTAACAGAAACCAGAATCCACTAGGATTTAAAGCATGAAAACTCAATAAGAAGAAAAAAAAATTCAATTTATCCCCATGTTTAATGGTGCTTCCTGCTGCGACCACCATCCTTATTCTTCTTGCCCTTGTTCTTTTTATTACCACCCTTACTCTTCTTCCCTTCATCAATTCAAAAAACAACAACATAGTAGCATCATCACGTCCCAATTCAAAACTCTTCATTCCAATATATTCCAACAAAACTCATCGGAAAACAATTAAAACAAACCCACAAAAGAATATACGCACAAAATTAACATCACCACCACCATTAACACCGTCGCTAATAACTTTTCTTCAATTTCAATTTTATTTCAAATTTTCAAATCCATAAAGATAATTTTTAATTTTGGAAATTCAATTTCATTCTTTTCTAATGATCTTAAGTCAAAGGGTTGAAGGAGGAGAAATTTGAGGTGGGATGAAGGATTTGGTAATTGAAGGAGAAGAAATTGGGGGTTTGGAGGGGAGAGAGGGCTGGTGATGGTGAAATTGGCGGTTGAAGGAAGAGGGGGGTTAGTGATGGCGGGTTTGGAGAGAAAAAATTATAGTGGGGTGGGGGTAGAAGAAGAAGATGGGAAATGGGGGTCGGGGTATGAAGAAGATAAAGAAATGGGGGTGGGGGTATGAATAAGATGAAGAAGGTGGTTTTTATAAAAAAATAAAAAATTATTAATATAGATATATTAAAAAGTGAGGTCATATCAGTTTTTAAATAAAAAAAATTTTTTTTTTTTAAAAAAAAAATTTACGTTAATTTGATATGTGAAAATAATACACTTTAAAGATATTAAGAGGGTAAATAAATAAAAGTTAAATTTAATTGAGAGGACAAGTTCAAGGGAAAATGAGGTCTTTTCTCATTATTTTTTTGTTGGTAGAATGAGACATCACGTCATTACAGATCATGACAGCTGAGCAAATAAGACATTCCCCACATCAAAATCCATACATACAAATGCTGCTGGAGTTACTTGTTGGCTTCTTTGTTATTACACCTCAATATTTAGGGTCAGCTTGGTTGCTCGTTGCAGATAAGCATCTATTAGTAGATTGGTTATGCATGTATCAATAGTGAAAGAATTAGCTTTACATGATTTAGTTGTTATGTATTAGTTATTTCATTTTGGTGATAATATATTTTACTAATATCAAATTAAAGTGTATATATTAATGGATATAAATTGGCAAGAATGTGGTTATTATTCTTGGTGTAACTTATGTAACGACCACCCACCTCTAACCATGTTCTACATTATTATTATCCCATTACTAATTTGCTATTTAATCTATGAAAAAGTTCTACACCTATAAATAGTGGCATTTTTTCCTTTGTGTAGCAGTATGAAAATTATAAAAAGTGAGAAAAATATTGTAGTGTAGTGATGTTAGATTGGTAAAAACTTACGTATATTTGGTGTATACATTAAATTAATCTTTTTTATCATGATTAAGTAATTAAATTAAGTAAAATATATGTTAATTAATCATGGTTAAGTAACATAAACTCTAATTTTAAATACATGGCATGCATGTATTGACTTAATGTATATACCGAATGCGTGTAAGCAGTGGCGGACCCAGGATTTAACCATAGTGGGTGCTTAAAAAATTTAAAATTTGAAAATTAAAAAAATTAAAGATTCATCTCAATGAGGTTCGAACCCAGGGCATCCCTTCTAGTGGAGAACCTTAAAGTCAATCTAAATGTCAATGCACCCAATCAACTTTTCTTTTAGTGGGTGCTTTTATATATTATATACCTATTTTTGTATATTTTTAATGTAACCTTACCTATTCCGCATCGAGTTTAGTGGATGTCGGAGCACCCTACAAATATATGTAGGTCCGCCCCTGCGTGTAAGTTTTAACCGGTTAGAATAGTGAAAGAAATTAAAAGTTGAGAGAAACAAAGTATTTTAAGTCCGCAACCTATTCACTATTAAAGAGAGCAACTTTATGTTGGAAGAAATATATTTTTTTGGTGGAGCTTGACTCTTCAACTAATTTCGAGTTTCTTGAGTTATCGAACGTTGTTAGACTTTTATATCCTAGAAGGGATAAGTCAAGACTTATGTTGATGAATATTTGTAGATTATACCGCAATAGACTTGAATTTCTTAAGAAAGCGAGATATTCCCGTCTCCCTCTAAATATATTTATATTCATTTTTGTCATTTTATTTTTCAACTATAATTTACTCTTACTGTGATATATACACCAACACATCTTTTATCTTGCATAAACTAATATGTAGATTTTTTTCATAAGTTATACATATATTAGTTATGAGAACTGGAAATTAATAAGCAAAACCACATTTAGTATGCTTAATTTTTTATAGCAACTAAATACAAAACATAATACTAGTTATATTAATTATTATATAAACAATTCAATTCAAGTCTAACCGTGTTTTATAATGCACGTTGATGTTAAGTCTTTATCCTCCACTTTTTGGGTGCTAAATGCTAATAAAATGGTTGGGGACAGAGTGCTAATATAGTGGTCGGGGTCCGCCAGTACAAAGGCTGTGAATATAAAAGAACAAAAAGTCATATGCACATCACCATGTACAAAAGTATCTCACTGTGGTCGTTTGGTAAAGTGTATAAAAATAATAAATAATATACAGTGTGTTAGTAATACTTTTATTAATAATAGTTATTTTAGTTATGCTTGTATTAGTTATACATATATTATTTTTTATATATTGTTTAGTTTGATGTGTAAGAAATAATACATCTTACATCATTTCTATAAAAAAAATTGTTTGTTTACAAAAATACACTTCTTTGATTTTGTACACTTTTTTACAACAAATTTCGTTTGTCATCTCAAATATAATTAGTATTATTGAATTAGTAGATAGAGGTTTAGGATTAATTGCAAGACTTTCGTCTTTGTGCAGAAATGTTACTCCAATGGATTAACATAGTCGAAATAAAAATAAAATATAAGACGTAAAATTAAGAAATAGTTTCAATTTTTTAAAAATCTTTTTAAAGACCCTTGAAGCAAAGAAAAAATATGTCATGGTTATTTAAATCAACTATTCATTGTAGTAAATTAAAATGGTAGGAAAAGAAATTGTGAAATGTTTTAAAAAGATTCACTATTACAAATTAAAATGGCGGAAAAAAGAACGGTGAAATATTTTGAGAGGGAAATTGAGGAGTATTAAGGTCATTTAATAAGTTAATGCATGTGTTTAAAGTCTTTGTATTAATAATACATAGGAAATAGAGTGTATTACTAATACACACTTCAATACACAATAGTGTGTATAACTAATGCTTGCAAGCATTAGTTATACATAGGCAAAAAAACGTACCAAACAAGGTATTAGTAATACACACTAACTAATTCATGCATTATATTTTACTAACAATGCAGAATATAGTGTTTTAGTAATGCTTGTATTAGTAATACTCATCTTAGTTATGCTTGTATTAGTTGTGGATGTATTATTTCTTATACATTGTTTGGTTTGATGTGTAAGAAATAATACACCTTACATCATTTCTATAAAAGAAACTGTTTGTTTACAAAAATACACTTCTTTGATTTTGTACACTTTTTTGCAACAAATTTCTTTTGTCATCTCAAACATAATTAGTATTATTGAATTAGTATATAGAGGTTTAGGATTAATTGCAAGACCTTCGTCTTTGTGCAGAAATGTTACCCCGACGGATTAACATAGTCAAAATAAAAATAAAATACAAGACGTAAAATTAAGAAATAGTCTCAATTTTTTAAAATCTTTTTAAAGATCTTCGAAGCAAAGATTCACTATTACAAATTAAAATGACGGAAAAAGGAATGTTGAAATATTTTGAGAGGAAAATTGAGGGGTATTAAGGTTATTTAATAACCTTAATGCATGTGTTTAAAGTTTTTGTATTACTAATACATAGGAAATGGAGTATATTACTAATACACACTTCGGTACACAATAGTGTGTACTCC
The DNA here is from genome assembly GCF_002878395.1 of Capsicum annuum. Lineage (NCBI taxonomy): Eukaryota > Viridiplantae > Streptophyta > Magnoliopsida > Solanales > Solanaceae > Capsicum > Capsicum annuum. The sequence goes on from NC_061111.1 coordinate 185,391,779, forward strand.
CTTCGTCCCAAATTATGTGTCGTCATTTGACCGGATACGATATTTAAGAAATAAGTATTGATTTTGTTAAAGTTATAAAATTACCCTTCTTAAAGAAAGGAGTAATAGTATTGAAAATCAAGTGGGACCACTTTTAATTGAAAAGACAAATAAAAAAAAGGAGTAATAGTATTTAAAATCAAGTGGGACCACTAAGGGTAAAATTATAATTGTGTCTTTAAAAACTTACCAAATAAGAAAAGGCGACATTCTTTTTGGGACGGATAAAAAATAAATGGTGACACATAATTTGAGACGGAGGGAGTATAACTAATGCTTGCAAGCATTAGGTATACATAAGCAAAAAAATATACCAAACAAGGTATTAGTAATACATATTAACTAATGCATGCATTATATTTTGTAATACACTCAACCAAACGACCCCTATTAGTGTAAGACTCTACTACCAAGTAATCCCTCCTTTGACACACATTAATTTTTAATATGCACTTTAATCTCAAAACTAATAATATATTTTAATAATTAAACTTTAAACCTCATTTTTACTCTTAACGACATAGTTTTATAGCTATAAAAATGTATTTGGCATATTTTACGCCACAAGCTCTTTTTGACTTTGTATCTGATCAATTTATGTAACATAAATTTACCTCTTGTTGATCTGTTAGTATTTACCTCCACCCCCCACCCCCACCCACCCCAAACCAAAGTTGGAGATGAGTTGTTGGTACTTGAATGAAAGATTCTTGAGATGTAAAATATTCTCTGTTCATCCTCTCTTTGTCTTGCTCTGTCTCATTTATAAGTTTTGTTATTTTCTAATAAGTCTTTGGTCCTTTATTTTGGGAGGAAGAAAGAGAGAGCTACACTACAGTGTACAACAGAAAAACGATTGGTGGAAATCAAGAGTGTGGCATTTCTGAAGGATTCGTGCTATGGTCCATTGCAACGTATGTTACTTAAGAGTTTTATCTCGGTACTGATATATACTGATATGGGGTTTATAGAGCCTGAACTTTCCTAACTCAATAACAAGTTTTTGAATGTGATTCTTCCTAATATCAATTCAATACTGTGAGATACCTTTGTTGTAAGTAGTTCAATTATATCCTCTTCCATTACGATTGTCTAAGATGGA